>NW_026273355.1:0-272712 GCF_020536995.1 Dreissena polymorpha | reverse complement strand
TTGACTTGCAGATGACCCCTATTGATTTTGAGGTCACTAGGTCAAGGTCACGGTGATCGAAATTGTAAAATGGTTTCCGGATTATAACTCAAGAAAAGGTCAAGGTCACAGTGACCCGAAATAGTCAAATGATTTTCGAATGATAACTCAAGAACGCTTTTGCCTAGGATCATGACACTTCATAGGTACATTGATCGTGACTTGCAGATGACCCCTATTGATTTTCAGGTCACTAGGTCAAGGTCAAGGTCACAGTGACAAAAGTCGTATTCACACAATGGCTGCCAGTACAACGGACAGCCCATATGTGGGGCATGCATGTTTTACAAACAGCCCTTGTTTCTATAGATTTCAGCAAGACCCACCAATGGATAATAGACATACAAGACCCCACTGTTGACATTATATGCTTACAGGCATTGAGGCAACTATACAGGAGTCAGAGCCTCTTATGATACAACAGGCCAGTGTTAACTGTGCTGATCAAATGCAATCTACAGGTTTCACTTTGGTTCTTTCAGAGTCCATGTCAACTGCTGACAGTGAAGTGCCAGGCAGTGTGACCCATGATAGGAGGGAGCCAAGTGAAGAGCCAGCCAGTCTGAGCCATGATAGAAGGGAGCCAAATCCTCAGGTATAAATGCAATTATACCCCCACAAACAAAGTTTAGGGATGTATATAGGAGTGAACTTGTCGGTCGGTTCGTATTAAGTGTCCACCCTCTAATTCAAGTTGTTTTCATCTAATCTTCACCAAACTTGTCTGTTGGTCTGTCGGTCGGTCCGTCTGTATTAAGTGTCCGCTCTCTAATTCAAGTTGTATTCATCCGATCTTCGGTCAGATGTTGTATCTAGAGGATACCTAGGTGAAGTGTGAATATGGGTCATGCCGGATCAAAAACTAGGTCACGGGGTCACTTAGTGCGTTTTTAACATTGAGCATGGTTTGGGCTGTTTTTTGTGAAGACAACATGCAAAATATTTTGTGTTCATTAAGGCATTTATGCTTGCCATCTCATCTGTTATGAACAGTTTATTTGTGAAATGAGAGGATTAATACCCGAATAATCTACAACTACAAAAGATATTATTTAACTTTTGAGAATGATTTTATTATACCCCCACAAACGAAGTTTAGGGGGTTATATTGGAGTTAGCTTGTAGTGTTTCATCTAGAAGGCAGAGGGGCATGGCGCATGACTTGAAAAAAGGGCATTTTGCACGGAGATTCTCTTAAAAAGGGCGCATTGGGTGTTTTTGAAACTTTTAATCACAGCTTAAAACTTTGATTTAAACATTGTACATGTCATTTTTCGTGAGAAATTCTCGCGAAATGTGTTCTTAAAATACATAGCTATTGAGTAGACATGTGAATTTATTATTATATTTTTTGGAGAACATTCAAATCGGATGCAAAACACAAAAATGTTACTGATCACGGCGGCTCTAAACTGAAAGTAAACTTCATGGAGCAGGTCGTCATTAAATTACAAAATTTGCTATACGTTTTTTAAAATCGGCTCAGATTTATCTTGTAATAGACTGTACTTCGGAACTCTGCTAAGTACAAATGTAATTAAAATCTTTACCGTTACGGCCCTTGTTACGTTACGACCCAGAATGTGGCTCATGAATTTGTTCGGGTCTCTAATGTATGTATTGATTTTCTTCTACATCAGTACCTCATCGAGACGTTCATAATAAAGGCCCACCTATTGATGATAAAGACATGACCCAACTGTAGACTATATATTCTAGTACAATTTTCTGTTGTCCAAGCCAATATATATTTATGCCACCCTTCGAAGAAGAGGGGGTATATTGCTTTGCTCATGTCGATCGGTCCGTCCGTCCACCAGGTGGTTGTCATACGATAACTCAAGAACGCTTGGGCCTAGGATCATGAAACATCATAGGTACATTGATCATGACTTGCAGATGACCCCTATTGATTTTGAGGTCACTAGGTCAAGGTCACGGTGATCGATATTGTAAAATGGTTTCCGGATTATAACTCAAGAACGCATACGCCTAGGATCATGAAACTTCATGGGTAGATTGATCATGACTCGTAGATGAACCCTATAGATTTTGAGGTCACATGGTCAAAGGTCAAGGTCACAGTGACCCGAAATAGTCAAATGATTTTCGAATGATAACTCAAGAACGCTTTTGCCTAGGATCATGACACTTCATAGGTACATTGATCGTGACTTGCAGATGACCCCTATTGATTTTCAGGTCACTAGGTCAAAGGTCAAGGTCACAGTGACAAAAGTCGTATTCACACAATGGCTGCCAGTACAACGGACAGCCCATATGTGGGGCATGCATGTTTTACAAACAGCCCTTGTTTCTATAGATTTCAGCAAGACCCACCAATGGATAATAGACATACAAGACCCCACTGTTGACATTATATGCTTACAGGCATTGAGGCAACTATACAGGAGTCAGAGCCTCTCATGATACAACAGGCCAGTGTTAACTGTGCTGATCGAATGCAATCTACAGGTTTCACTTTGGTTCTTTCAGAGTCCATGTCAACTGCTGACAGTGAAGAGCCAGGCAGTCTGACCCATGATAGGAGGGAGCCAAGTGAAGAGCCAGCCAGTCTGAGCCATGATAGGAGGAAGCCAAGTGAAGAGCCAGCCAGTCTGACCCATGGTATTTCTGTTATCATAGAATAAAGGCCCACCTATTGATGATAAAGACATGACCCAACTGTAGACTATATATTCTAGTACAATTTGTCAGTAGATTGATCATGACTCGCAGATGACCCCTATTGATTTTGAGGTCACTAGGTCAAAGGTCAAGGTCACAGTGACCCGAAATAGTAAAATGGTTTCTGGATGATAACTCAAGAACGCATACGCCTAGGATCATGAAACTTCATGGGTAGATTGATCATTACTCGCAGATGACCCCTATAGATTTTGAGGTCAAAGGTCAAGGTCACGGTGACCCGAAATAGTAAAATGGTTTCCGGATGATAACTCAAGAACGCATACGGCTAGGATCATAAACTTCATGGGTAGATTGATCATTACTCGCAGATGACCCCTATTGATTTTGATGTCACTAGGTCAAAGGTCAAGGTCACGGTGACCCGAAATAGTAAAATGGTTTTCGGATGATAACTCAAGAAAGCATATGCCTAGGATCATGAAACTTCATAGGTAGATTGATCATGACTCGCAGATGACCCCTATTGATTTTGAGGTCACAAGGTCAAAGGTCAAGGTCATGGTGACCCGAAATAGTAAAATGATTTTCGGATGATAACTCAAGAACGCTTTTGCCTAGGATCATGACACTTCATAAGTACATCGATCGTAACTCGCAGATGACCCCTATTGATTTTCAGGTCACTAGGTCAAAGGTCAAGGTCACAGTGACAAAAAACGTATTCACACAACGGCTGCCACTACAACGGACAGCCCATATGGGGGGCATGCATGTTTTCTATAGATTTCAGCAAGACCCACCAATGGATAATAGACATACAAGACCCCACTGTTGACATTATATGTTTACAGGCATTGAGGCAACTGTTGAAGACACCCACAGTCTAGAATCTATACAGGAGTCGGAGCCTCTCATGATACAACATGCCAGTGTTGACTGTGCTGATCATATGCAATCTACAGGTTTTACTTTGGTTCTTTCAGAGTCCATGTCAACTGCTGACAGTGAAGAGCCAGGCAGTCTGACCCATGATAGGAGGGAGCCAAGTGAAGAGCCAGCCAGTCTGACCCATGATAGGAGGGAGCCAAGTGAAGAGCCAGCCAGTCTGACCCATGGTATTTCTGTTGTCATATAATAAAGGCCCATCTATTGATGATAAAGACATGACCCAACTGTAGACTATATATTCTAGTACAATTTTCTGTTGTCCAAGCCAATATATATTTATGCCACCCTTCGAAGAAGAGGGGGTATATTGCTTTGCTCATGTCGATCGGTCCGTCTGTCCACCAGGTGGTTGTCATACGATTACTCAAGAACGCTTGGGCCTAGGATCATGAAACATCATAGGTACATTGATCATGACTTGCAGATGACCCCTATTGATTTTGAGGTCAAAAGGTCAAGGTCACGGTGACCCGAAATAGTAAAATGATTTTCCGATGATAACTCAAGAACGCTTTTGCCTAGGATCATGACACTTCATAGGTACATTGATCGTGACTTGCAGATGACCCCTATTGATTATCAGGTCACTAGGTCAAAGGTCAAGGTCACAGTGACAAAAAACGTATTCACAGAATGGCTGCCACTACAACGGACAGCCCATATGGGGGGCATGCATGTTTTCTATAGATTTCAGCAAGATCCACCAATGGATAATAGACATACAAGACCCCACTGTTGACATTATATGTTTACAGTCATTGAGGCAACTGTTGAAGACACCCACAGTCTAGAATCTGTACAGGAGTCAGAGCCTCTCATGATACAACATGCCAGTGTTGACTGTGCTGATCATATGCAATCTACAGGTTTCACTTTGGTTCTTTCAGAGTCCATGTCAACTGCTGCCAGTGAAGGGCCAGCCAGTCTGACCCATGATGAAATGAGGCAGCCAAATCCTCAAGGTATGAACTAAATTTGAAGACGGGTTTCTCTGCATTTTCTATCATTATGTGACAGAGTCTTATGTCATGACTGTATTAAAGTAAATGAGTAGTCCAAGTCAAGTGTGATGCTCTAGACGACCTCCTCTGTGATCTACAGGGTTACAACAATGTGCTTGTAAAAGTCCTTGTAAAGTACAAAGTAGGCAGTTTGCTATGAAAGTTAATGTTTAGTACTTGTTCTTCCAAGAAATGATAGTTCTGCGAACTGTCAGTTCTTATATGTGTGAAAAATTGGTTTAAACTGGTGTTTAAAACAGTTTCAGTTAGTTCATTTTACCTCCTAACATGTTCAGGTTTTGTGCATTTTTATCAGGAAAACCTTGCTCTACAATATTCAATCATTGTATCACTTGCAGTGTTCTGCTGTGAAATTTTACTGTTGGGGACCCTTTAGGATTACAAAAGTGGGGACAAAAAGAAAAAATATGGGGACACAGAAATATTTTTGTAGCAGAATTAAATGTGTGGAAACTAATAACCTTTAACTTGAACTTTTAAACGTGCTTAAACTTCTTACAGTCAGGTTGTAACATTGTTATTAAAACTGGAACATTCAAAAAACTTTTTAACACTGTCAAACAGTTGTCAACATATTTACAAAACTTTGAAAAAATTTATGGTCATTGGACTCCGCATGTCAAAGTACTTGTTCGATAATTAGAAATACCGATAGTAAAGGCGTTTTCTTTTTTGCTTTATGCACAATCTGCATGTCATTTTGTTGTTGTCAAACAGTGACCAAGGACATTTTTGAAGCCAATTTTCTTGGAATGTACGTTTAGGGGCAGACTTTTTTCGTAATTGCTAAACGATGTTGGGACTTGGGAAGACTCTGTTGGGTTGTTAATATTATTGTCATATTTTCTAATTTTACTTGCCGGAGGAAAAAAAAAAATGGATTTTGTTTTCTTTGGCCTGTCACTTTAAGCCATTTTGATAGGTTCGGAAATTTCCTTGATATCTGATTGGTTGTTATAATCTCAACTTACCAATGAAATAGAGTGTTAATATTAAATAAATTAACCATTGGCTGCGAAATGACGTCATGTCCAATGAAATAGTTTGTTCTGGTTACACATTCACTCGATTACTTTACCGACTTACAAATTGAATCGATTAGTTTTTATTTCTAATTCATGTGCGCCCGCGGACCCATATACAGAAAACGGGTGGGGACAAATATTTGTTTTTTGCGACAATAACACAAGGGCGCATCCACGGCAGAACACTGACTTATGTTGATACTTTGTGTGCAAGGATCAATTCAGTAGAAAAGTCAACAAAATAAAGGGCTTACAGTCACTGAACAAATGAGTTTGCTGCTTAGAGTGTATATTTTTCCCAAAAATATTTGAAAATTTCCCCTCTTGGAAGTGTAGTTCAATTTTAATCAATACCTCGTTTAAATAATTCACAGAAAAGCCAAAAAAATGTTGATCTTTGAACATAAACATAACATGTTTGATGACAAAAAAAGTTGGAATAATGTTTTTCTCTCTGTGTATGGTGAATTATGGTGTTACAACTTGATTTTGTATGTTACTTGCTTAGCATTGAAATTTCCCCTTTTACACGTGAATTATCCCCCTCTCAGGGGACCCGACCCCTTTTCCCCAAAACTGAAAAAAACACTGACATGATACTCATTGCTATTTTATTTTTTATATCTATTCTTGTTTTAGGGACAGGGACAAGAAAAGGAATGAAACGAAAGTGGGCCAGCGAAGAGAACATATGTTTCATGAACTTTTTTAGAGATGAATTAAGAGAAAAAAAATGCCATCTGGCTCAAAAATAATGGGGTCCCTAAAAATACTTACCGGAAGAACAGTGGCCCAGATAAGGGCAAGGGTCCATAACATTATTATGGAAAAACAAAAATGGAAAAAGAATTGTTGAACTGTGGAATATGTTTATGCCCCTGGTAGGGTGGCATATAGCAGTTGAACTGTCCGTCAGTCAGTCAGTCTGTCCATCTGGCCGAAAACTTATATGGCCATAACTTTTTCAATATTGAACATAGCAACTTGATATTTATACCCCTATTACAATTGGTAATGGGGGCTATATAATGGGGGCTATATAGGAGTCACGTTTGTCGGTCTGTCCCGATATTTCATCCGATCTTCACCAAACTTGGTCAGTAGTTGTATGTAGATAATGTCTAGATCAAGTTTGAATATGGGTCATGCCAGGTCAAAAACTAGGTCATGGGGTCACTTAGTATGTTTTAAACTGTAAGTTTGTACGGACCATAGCTATGTTATTTATCGTTACATTTTTAAATGACTCGGTACATTTGTTCACCATCATGGAACGGTGTGTCGCGTTAAAAGAAATTACGTCAATATCTCAAAGGTCAAGGTCACACTTGGGAGTTCAAAGGTCAAATGCTTGTCCGGGCCATAGCTTTGTTTTTTATTGTGAGATTTTAAAATCATTTGGCACATTTGTTCACCATCATTGAACAGTGTGTCGGGCGAAAGAATTACGTCGATATTTCCAAGAACAAGGGCACAATTTGAGTTTAAAGGTAAAAAATGGCCATAATTGAGCTTGTCTGGGCAATAACTATGTTGTTTATTGTGCGATTTTAAAATCGTTGGCTCTTTTGTTCACCATCATTTGACAGTGTGTCGCGCGAAAGAATTACGTCGATATCTTCAAACTCAAAGTTGTAGTTTTAGTTCAAAGGTCAAAAATGGCAATAAATTATCTTGTCTGGGCCATAAATATGTCATTCATTGTAAGATTTTAAAATGACTCTGTACATCAATTTTGTTCAAAGTCATTGGAAGGCTTGTCATGTGAAACAATTCAAGAGTTCAAAGGTAAAAATGGCTATAAATGATAATGGCATAATGATTCTTAAAAAATCGCCATAAATTGTATTATCTTGTTTTGTGAAGACAGCATACAAAATAGTCTGTGTCAATGCGTTATGTGGGGGTATATGTCACGTCTGTGACAAAGCTCCAGTTGGCATGCATGTGCATCTTGTGAAGCTGCACATATTGAGTGGTGAAAAGTGAAGGTCAAGGTAATCCTTCAAGGTTAAATGTTAAATATATTGCTTCTGTCCGTCCGTCTGAAAACTTTAAAATTGGCCATAACTTTTGAGCTCACCTGAGTGCAACATGCTCATGGTGAGCTTTTGTGATTGCCTTTTGTCCGTTGTGCGTTGTATGTCGTCAACATTTTGCCTTGTGAACACTCTAGATGCCACATTTATTGTCTGATCTTCATGAAATTTTGCAGAACATTTGTCACATTGATACCTCGACTGAGTTCGAAACTGGGTCATGCTGGGTCAAAAATTAGGTCACTAGGTCAAAAAAAACAACAAAAAAACTTGTGAACACTGTAGAAGTCCAATCTTCATGTAACTTTGTCAAAATGTTTGTCTAAATGATATTTTGGTTTAGTTAAAAATTGGTTCCGGTCCGTTGAAAAACATGGCCGCCAGGGGCGGGGCAGTTTTCCTTATATGGCTATAGAGAAACCTTGTGAACACTTTAGAAGTCAAAATGTTTGCCTAATCATCATGAAACTTGGTCAAAACATTGGTTTTATTTATATTTTGGACGAGTTTGAAAATGGTCCAGATCAGTGAAAAAACATGGCCGCCAAGGGGCGGGGGAGTTTTCCTTATGTCTTTAGTTAAACATTGCTAACACTCTAGAGGCCACATTTATTGTCCATTCTTCATGAAATTTGGTCAGAAGTTTGGTCTCAATGATATCTTAGACGAGCTGAAAATGGTTACGTTTGCTTGAAAAACATGGCTGCCAAAGGGCGGGGCATTTTTCCTTATATGGCTATATATGGCTATAGTAAAATCTTGTTAACACTCTTGAGGCCACATTTATTTTCCGATCTTCATGAAACTTGGTCAGAATATTCATCCCAAAAAATATCGTAGACAAGTTAAAAAATGATGCTGGTTGGTTGAAAAACATGTCCGCCAGGGGGTGGGGCATTTTACCTTATATGGCTATAGTAAAACTTTGTTAACACTCTATAGGCCACATTTATTTTCTTATCTTCATGAAACTTGGTCAGAAGATTTGTCCTAATGATATCTTGGATTAGTTCAAAAATAGTTTCGTTTGCTTAAAAAACATGGCCACCAGGGGGCGGGGCATTTTTCCTAATATGGTTATGTATCATGCTTTACTAAAACATTGTAAACACTCTGTAGGCCACATTTATTTTCCGATTATTATGAAACTTGGTCAGATGATTTGTCCTAATGATATCTTGGATGAGTTCAAAAATGGTTCTAGTTGGTGGAAAAACATGGCCACTAAGGGGGCGTGGTATTTTTCCTTATATGGCTAAAGTAAAACCCTGTTAAAACTCTAGAAGCCATATTTATTGTACGATCATCATGACACTTTGTCAGAAGATTTGTCCCAATGATATTTGGACAAGTTTGAAATTGGTTCCAGTTGCTAAGAAAAACATGGCCACCAGTGGGCGGGGCATTTTTCCTTATATGGACTTATGAATCTTCTTGAAACTTTGTCAGTATATTAGTTTAAATGATATCTTGGATGTGTTTTTCACGTTGACATTTGAAGCTTTAACTTTGTATGATTCTAAATATGTGTCAATGCTGTCAGTTGAATTTTGAAATATGAAGTTTTACATTTTTTGTAGATTAAATAATTTGTAAAATGTTGCAGTTTCGTCAATCAGTTTTATAAGATATTGAGCTTTAAATATGATGCAGATTGTAAGATTCTTAATATCTTTCAATATTGTGGATAAGTTTTTGAGATATCAAGCTTTGAGTTTTATGCAAATTGTATGATTTTAAAATGTTTTAATGGTGTTGATCAGTGTAATGAAGATTGCATAATTTTTATGTTTTAATTCTGTCTATTGGTTTTCAAAATGAAAGACTTTGATTTTGTAAGTGCACTTTTATCTCCTGAAAGATTCTTTTCTAGTGTTTAGTTTATATTTTAAGGCTGTTTGCAAACTCGAAGTGAAAACAGTTCTATTACAATTTGGTAAGGACATGACATTGCATATCTGATTTTAAAATGTACTTTGCTGGCAACGTGTAATTTTCTGAAATGTCTTAGTAAGACTGTTGTTTGCAATCAAAAGGTCTGTGCTTCAAATACAGGGTAATGCATGTTTTTTGTCCAAATTTATGGCGATTCAGACATTGTTCTATGTAAATTTGGGGTTTGCTTGAAGGTTCAGTCTATTTTTATGTCCCTCACTATAGTAGTGGGGGACATATTGTTTTTGTCCTGTCTGTTGGTTGGTTGGTTGATCTGTTTACGCCAACTTTAACATTTGCAATAACTTTTGCAATATTGAAGATAGCAACTTGATATTTGGCATGCATATGTATCTCATAGAGCTGCACATTTTAATTTTCTGAAAGGTCAAGGTCAGAGGTCAAATATATGTGGCCAAAATCGCTCATTTTATGAATACTTTTGCAATATTGAAGATAGCAACTTCATATTTGGCAAGCATGTGTATCTCATGGAGCTGCACATTTTGAGTGGTGAAAGGTCAAGGTCATAATTCAATGTCATAGGTCGAATATATGGCTTCAAAGCGGCGCAGTAAGGGGGATTGTGTTTTACGAACACAGCTCTTGTTGTTAACTGCCTTTTTAGTCCCTTACCAGTGTTTCACTAAAGTCCGTGTACTTTGGACTCATTTCAAGTTGACATTTGAAGCTTTAACTTTGTATGATTCTAAATATGTGTCAATGCTGTCGGTTGAATTTTGAAATATGAAGTTTTTCATTTTTTGTAGATTAAATAATTTGTAAAATGTTGCAGTTTAGTCAATCAGTTTTATAAGATATTGAGCTTTAGTTATGATGCAGATTGTAAGATTCTTAATATCTTTCAATATTGTGGATAAGTTTTTGAGATATCAAGCTTTGAATTTTATGCAAATTGTATGATTTAAAATGTTTTAATTTGTTGATCAGTGTACTGAAGATTGTATACTTTTTATATGTTATAATTCTGTCTATTGGTTTTCAAAATGAAAGACTTTGATTTTGTAAGTGCACTTTTATCTCATTATGCCCCCCTTCGAAGAAGAGGGGGTATATTGCTTTGCTCATGTCGGTCGGTCTGTCGGTATGTCAGTTTGTCGGTCCGTCCACCAGGTGGTTGTCAGACGATAACTCAAGAACGCTTGGGCCTAGGATCATGAAACTCCATAGGTACATTGATCATGACTCGCAGATGACCCCTATTGATTTTGAGGTCAAAGGTCAAGGTCACGGTGACCCAAAATAGTAAAATGGTTTCCGGATGATAACTCAAAAATTCATACGCCTAGGATCATGAAACTTCATGGCTAGATTGATCATGACTTGCAGATGACCCCTATTGATTTTGAGGTCACTAGGTCAAAGGTCAAGGTCACGGTGACCCGAAATAGTAAAATGGTTTTCAGATGATAACTCAAGAACGCATATGCCTAGGATCATGAAACTTCACAGGTAGATTGATCATGACTCACAGATGACCCTTATTGATTTTGAGGTCACAAGGTCAAGGTCACGGTGACCCGAAATAGTAAAATGATTTTCGGATGATAACTCAAGAACGCTTTTGCCTAGGATCATGACACTTCATAGGTACATTGATCGTGACTCACAGATGACCCCTATTGATTTTCAGGTCACTAGGTCAAAGGTCAAGGTCACAGTGACAAAAAACGTATTCACACAATGGCTGCCACTACAACGGACAGCCCATATGGGGGGCATGCTTGTTTTACAAACAGCCCTTGTTAAAGATTCTTTTCTAGTGTTTAGTTTATATTTTAAGGCTGTTTGCAAACTCGAAGTGAAAACAGCTCTAGTACAATTTGGTAAGGACATGACATTGCATATCTGATTTAAAAATGTACTTTGCTGGCAACGTGTAATTTTCAGAAATGTCTTAGTAAGTAAGACTGTTGTTTGCAATCAAAAGGTCTGTGCTTCAAATCCAGGAAAATGCATGTTTTTTGTCCAAATTTATGTCAATTCAGACATTGTTCTGTGTAAATATGGGGTTTGCTTGTAGGATCAGTCTATTTTTATGTCCCCCACTATAGTAGTGGGGGACATGTTGTTTTTGCTCTGTCGGTCTGTTGATTGGTTGGTTGGTCTGTTTATGCCAACTTTAACATTTTGCAATATTGAAAGTAGCAACTTGATATTTGGCATGCAAATGCATCTCCTGAAGCTGCACATTATCATTGGTGAAAGGTCAAGGTCATCCTTCAAGGTCAGAGGTCAAATATATGTGGCCAAAATCGCTCATTTTATGAATTCTTTTGCAATATTGAAGATAGCAACTTGATATTTGCCAAGCATGTGTATCTCATTGAGCTGCACATTTTGAGTGGTGAAAGGTCAAGGTCATCCTTCAAGGTCAGAGGTCAAATATATGTGGCCCAAATCGCTTATTTTATTAATACTTTTGCAATATTGAAGATAGCAACTTGAAATTTGGCATGCATGTGTATCTCATGGAGCTGCAAATTTTGAGTGTTGAAAGGTCAAAGTCATCCTTCAAGGTCAGTTGTTAAATATATGTGGCCCAAATCGCTTATTTTATGAATACGTTTGCACTATTGAAGATAGCAACTTGATATTTGGCATGCATATGTATCTCATAGAGCTGCACATTTTGAGTGGTGAAAGGTCAAGGTCATCCTTCAAGGTCAAATATATGGGTCAAAATTGTTCATGTTATGTTACTTCTGCAATATTGAAGCTAGCAATTTTATATTTGACATGCATGTGTATCTCATGGAGCTGCACATTTTGAGTGGTGAAGGGTCAAGGTCATCCTTCAAGGTCAAACGTTATATACGGGGCATTGGGTTTCACAAACGCATCTTGTTGTGTATGTAATTAATTTTGCTTAATTTTTGTGATCCCCCGCCAACAGCGGAGGGATATTAATTTGGCATTGTCCGTCTTTCCGTCTGTCCGTCCGGCACTTTTGTGTCCGGAACCATATCTTGGAAGTGCTTTAGCAGATTTCATTGAAACTTGGTACGAGTATATATATATGGATAAGAGGATGATGCACGCCAAATGGCATTGTACATCCTTGATTAATAGCGGAGTTATGACCCTTTGTATTTGAAAAAAATGCTTTTTTTGTGTGTCCAGAGCCATAACTTGTATCCAGAAGTATAATGGCTGGGGATATCAATTCAACGAATTTGCTTGTTAAATCAGTTTTTATTTTCATGATAATCATTTAGTTCGTACTGCAACTTATGATGGATTGTTACTACTATCTCCAATTATTTGTTTGTCATGGGTCCGTCACCATTTATCTCTTATATAATACTTGAATTGAGCATTTCACAATCTGACAATCATGCATATCATTTATTAGTTTCATAATAAAACGTCTGACAAGGGTCAGATAATTTTAACATATATTGTTGTTATAATTTGTCATGTGTTGTATGAATAAATGACACTTCCATGATAGAGAAAATTTAAATATATTTTTAGAGACATTTGTAAAATGAAAATGAAATAACTATACATTTTACAGTGGCTAGTCGTACGGCTAGACAAGAGGCTAGCCGCACGGCCCCGTACGGGTAGACAATAGGTTTGCCGTACGGCTCTGTACGTATAGCCTTTCCTATGGATATTGTCTAAGTTAAAGACAACCATTTTCAGTGAACTGATATATTGCTTGTATGAAACCATATATTTATCCATTGTCTGAACGACAATTAAATTATTTGTGTGACTCCATTTCTGAGCAGTACCTTGGCCGTCATTGAATTTCATAATATCGATGCCGCAACTAATTAAAACAGTTTTCACTCCTTACATAGGAAAGTCGTCTTATCAAAGAATCAAATTAGAAACCGATTTAAATTGTGTGTAAGTCAATTTCTAGAACGTAACTTTGACGGCTGTCGTCATTAAATTTCAAAATATCGATGCCGCAACTCTTTAATACAGGTTTTTCACGCCTTAGGAACGTCGACTAATTAATGAATCAAATAAGCAACCGTATGACATGAAAGGAAGCCGTGAAAGATGAAGAATTTTTAAAGCGAGATTATACGATTTTTTTCAAATATTTATTAATTTACATAAAATGTGTATAAAAAAAAAACAACTTATTAAACATATATTTGAACATAAACTTAAATAAAAGTTAAGAAGAACATGTGTCGATATATGCAAAATAAGCCAGATATTAAATTCTGAAATCGAAAATGTATGTACAGTCGAATTCGCCAGCATGTAAATCGTGCATGTACGATGTGAATCTAAATTTAGTTTAACGGTTCATTTTTAGTGTGAGCGTCAGCTAACGCTAATGTTTTTGCAAATCGGTATGTGCGTAGAAGCCTTAAATGGGCCTTTTCACAGATTTTGACATGTTTTTAAGTTTGTCATTAAATGCTTTATATTGATGAATGTAAACATTGGATTTTTAACGCTCCAGAAAAAAATCAAAAATAAAATTTAAAAATGGAAAAAAAGAAGCCCGTACAAGGGCTCGAACCAGTGACCCCCGGAATCCTGGAGTAAAAAACGCTTTAGCCTAATGAGCTATCCTGCCAAGCATACATGAGAGGTGTATTCTATACCTGATATAAGCAATCTTCGTAGTTTCACAAATTTAAACGATAACAACAGAACTCTCCAAATTATTCAATCGTTTCGCGTTGCAACGCTCTATAATTTTTAGGTTTTTAAATCGTGAAAAGATGCATATAATGGCTATATTAGACCATGGTGAATGTTCAGTAATACTGATTCCTCACAAATATCATAACTAAAACGAAAATTTGCGAATCTGAAACAACTATTTTCAATTTTGTCAATTTACCAAACCGTGAAAAGATCCCTTTAACTATGACATGGAAAGACAACCACTGTCCGTTGCAGCAGACTACACATTCTTCTAGCGTCTGCTAGGAAAGATAACCACCACATTTGCCTGTTTATAGTCCACCACTCACTGGTGCACTGCAGTTGGTGTATATGAGTAATAGAGTTTAACAGCTTGTAAGACGATATTGGCCAGTCTAGTGTTTATCATTGAAAATCTGCACATACTGGCTGCTTTCAGAGAAAACAGGGCTTAATGCATGTCAAATAAGATAAGCCTGTGCATACTGATTAGCTTGTGCAATGCAAACACGCTAAACAAGGACGACATGTCGTATTTTATAATGTTTAAAGGGTCTCTTGTACTGGGATGACAATTTATGCATAAGCATTTAGCCCTGTTTTCCCAAAACGAAGCTAAAAATTTATTTTTTATTAATGATTTAAAAAAAACCATCTGAACCTGTGCTTTAAGACACACTCTTTATAATTTTGAATGGATTGTGTCCATTCAAAACTTGCAATATAAAAAGCTATAACATAATTTTTTAAACTGATGTGCGTCTAAACTTATACAACAACGAACACCTACAGTGACGTCAGCGCTTTGATAAATTCCTGCAACCATTTATTCGCCACACGAACACTAACTAAAAATACGAATGCTTCAGTTATAGGCTACTATTCCATCTGTCCGCAACCGCATATCCGCATCCGCAAAAAATAAAACAAGTAGAAATGCACTGCACTTATTCCATTCATCCGTATCCGCACGCGAATAGGCGTCCGCAATAGAACGCTCAAGTGAGCATTCTTGGGCTACTATTCCATCTATCTGTAAATGTATCCTGTCCGCAAAATATACGGACGCTATATTCCATTTATCCGCATACGTCGAACGTATCTTTATTTTTGTATATGGATAAAACTAAAAATTATAATTATTGAGATAATTATAATGAAGGACAAGCTGCTAAGCGTGAATTTAAGTAGATATAAGGTACAAATCATCGTTCTGTCCGTAAAAGGATACAAATGGTAAATACCTGAAACATCTTCTTTTAGTGCCTTGGCTATGATTTTCCATACATTTAAACTTTAAAGTATAATCAGAGTCACGATATGCAGAACTGCGTTGGTTGTATAATTCCGGGTATTTTTTCACGAATTCGATAGATTTTCAGTTTATTTTTTAGATGACAGCTACTCTCATCGTGCTAAATGCCGTCCCTATCTCGTCCGCATCCGTTTGCGGATAAATGGAATATAGCGTCCGTATAACGATTTTGCGGATACTGACGCGGATACGGATGCGGATGCGGATTGGTGGAATACTAGCCTTATTTTAGGAAAATATGTACGAAATATCTTCGTCACAATCGGCTCGGGCGCTTATTTGTCTTTGCTGCATATTACTGATTAACAGCACTAAATGACAATTCTATACTTTATAAGCCGTACGGCTAGACAATCTCAATAGGAAAGGCTATAATACGTACAGCGCCGTAAGGCTAGCCTATTGTCTAGCCGTACGGGGCCGTACGGTTAGCCTCTTGTCTAGCCGTACGGGACTGTACGACTAGCCACTGCCTTTAGTTATTGGAGGTTCTTATGTATTATACCCAGTCGCAAGTGTTATAGGCTATACTCAAATCTTTTCGTCCGTCTGTTATTGGATACTGTGATGGGTTATGTATCACATTCAATGTTTTTTTTTTGTTTATAAGACAAAATCAGATTTTTTTTCAAAATACCTTCCTTTTAACTAATTTGAAAGCATTTTTACAGGTCCATTCTTGCGAAGCAATAATGCAAGTTAAAAAACTGGTTTTACAAGTCCCTATTCGATATTTATGACATAACTATGACTAAAATCTTCAGAATAGTTCAAAGCACGAAATGAATATCTTTCTGTTGGACATGAGGAAGTGGACCGAATATCGATGACTGGATCATTTTCCACGAAGGCACATAAAACTACAGTAAAGTTCCGCTACTTTCAGCTTGGTCTTAATAGCATGTCGGACTTCATAATTAACAGGGTATTTTGTTCTTTATTCAATACTTTGGGACCATGCAATCTTGAAAAATTGCAATTTACAGTGTTCAATGTGGTCTTAATAGCGGTACTCTTCTTGTACTAGGAATCGCTGCGTGTTTTAGTCATTATCTTTGAAATCCTTTTCGAAGCTATCATAAAAAACATTTATACTCGTGTCACGCCAGGGTGACATCACGTCAGGTTTAAACACAATAAGTAAATACATATTGTTATAACGTTTAAATAATCGTTTGACTTCTATTTTTCATTTCAATTTAATAATCCTATAAATGTTTTGTTTTTGGTTGTCATATCTATTTACCATTAACGATCCGCAACTGTTTTACCTTTACGTATCTTTGCAATGAAACTGTTATAGCGACAACTGTTTCATTATAGCTGCTTGCATCACACGGACACCACTGTTATATAATTCAATGATTTCTACAAGGATGATTCTATCCTACATTATCTCAATTGTTTAACCAAGGACATTGTGCTTTTAAAAGTTCCGGCGACTACAAAATCACGCAACAGGAGAAAATAACACGATACGTAGTCAAATAATGCAAAAATTCAAAAAAATATTAAAATAACATTAAACACATATTTAGTTCACCATTGTGTCATTCCCTCTGTAAAATGAATTCGACTCAAAATGTTATTAAATGTATTATGCAAGGAAACCATGCAGAGCGATTCATGCATAGGCCACACAAATACAAACAAATCTGATCGTGAGGATTTAATATATAAAGTTTGAGGTCGAGAAGATCTTAACCACAATTCTAATGCGAGTGTCGCAAGATATAACTATGCTCAAGGCCAACTCATTTTTTAGCAAACAATGTTTCGTATTTCAAGTGACACTATCTCAGGGACCCGGTATGTCGGTATAAAGTATCACAGAGTATACATATATAAAAAAATAATTGGGTCATGGGGACCCAGATACGAGGTTTAAAGTAAAAAAATGTATATGTTATTTGTCTGCAGAAATAACTAGATATATTAAGTTTTGAGTTATATATAGGTTGTTGAAGGTAATTCGCATAAAACACGCTATTTTTCAGTTGGATACTAGCATGGGAAAGGGAAGTACCCAACACTCCGGAAATATATCACAGACCCTATATTTAACCCAGTATGAGTATATATATATATATATATATATATATATATATATATATATATATATATAGATGATATAACACATTTCACTTTAATATTTTTTGAGTGCGTGAAAATAGTTTTTACTAGTTCATTATGCCTTTTATCCATAAGGACAAAATCATATTGAAGTAATTAGGCAAGTGAAGTACATATTTACACTTTGAACATTTGGTCTTGATACCGTCTTCACGTCCTTACTTAATATATACAAATATTCCATTGTTCGTGTTTTTATCACATCAGTTAGAAACAGAATGTATATAATTGTTAAAACAATGTGTGAACCTGCAATAAACCAGTACACATACACAACCACTATTGACACAAATATGTTGACACATATTTCTAAAGCCTTTCTTAATTATGACATCCAGTATCAACAAAGTAACTCGTATGGTATATGATTATTTTGTAAGCTGAACAGCTAAAATACATAGTATCATCATGACAAAATAAAGCATGCACAAAACTATTTTGTTCTCCCTCTAGCTATGTATTGTCCACATCTTTGAATGTACGAGCATTTAACTTATATCATTGAGTAAACAAATATCCATGGTGTGCATTAAAGTATGATACATTTTACTACAATCCATAACTTAAAGAAGACTAAGTACAGATTTAAGTTTCAATGCTTTAGTGTTTAGTGCTTCAGGAGAAATTTAAAACACAGTTAAAACAGTGCAGTTATATAACGCGTGTTAACCGATTTCTGGTCATTATGAACGGCATAACACGCTTATTTTAGCACGTTGAAACATGTTAATGTATCATTTTATCACCCTCCTTTTCGTCCGTACTACCATAAACTGTAAAACATGTTTGTCTTGGTAAGACATTATTTTCGCAGCAGCCAACTATAACTATAAAACGTTTTTAAGTCAATGTGTATCAATGTATTTTACTTGAAGACTTCATAATATTTGTTAAAGGCATTTAATTATGTTCTTTTTCATTTCCTCTTATTATATCACATTAGCGAGTATACAAATAACCTGTTGATATAAAAAGTAATTGAATCCGCAAATAATTTCTTTAAAATAATTGTTAATCTAAATACACAATATAATGTGCAATCAAATTGCAGCTTTACTAAATAATCATTTCTTTTGGCAACTCATGCGAAAGACGTCGGCATGTTGACATTGCTGATAAAATGTTCTGAGGTCCGGCAGTATTTCCGTAACTTGCGGTCCTCGTATCCGACAATTATTAATGTGTTAAGCTTTGTTTTGGTTGCAAATAAAAACGAATCTTCGAATGTGTTATACACATGTGGACTTGTATACGTTTATTTTACTTCGATATATCTGGTTTAACGATAAAAAAGGACGGTTCATTATCAACCAGTCGAGTCATATAGCTATCTGTTCTTTTAACATAACAAATTCTTACTGCTATTCTCAGAAGCAGTCACTTCTTGCATGGCATTTTATGATGTAAGCGAAACACAATAGTTTTTCATTGGTTCGAACGAAGTTTACATTTTTAAACTTGAAATGATTGTAAAGAGAAAGCGGATAAAGACATGAGCTACCCATTTTCTCTGACCTTATACACATATGGGAAAGAAAGCATATACGACGGCTATAACGTTTCACATGATACCGTATGTATGCATGGTATGTGTTATTTCAACTTAAATCGGTGCGTCTTGCAGTCTTTCCTTATTCTATGAACTTAAGAAACATTACATTCAACTTTTGAAGATTACCTCTTATTACCTGCTGTAAAATATTAAAACGGTTATACTAAATAGGTATATTTAACCTTAATGCACATTATTATTATCTGACTATACATTTATTTATATAATACTTGACGGTTATAATTGCATCAAATTGCTATAAATAACAATAGGATACCTAACATTTAACTTATGAAGAAGAATTAAATCATGACATTTACATGCCATAGCTATATTTATAACTCACTATACTAATATTATCCAGCACAAAACAAGAAATCAGTATCATTACATATATGGCTCGTTCAGATGTATTTACAGCAGGGCGTCATTTATCAGGACGATTCATTGTTGGACCGCTGCGACAGAAAATTGTTCCCAGAGAGCTAGAGTTGTTTGGTTCTGGTTCATGTCTGAAGAGGCGTTAGTTGTCAATATGAAAAAAGACAAGCTCCGTTTTTCATACAAAACTATTACCGGTGTGTGATTAATTAAAGTTATTGTGAGAGATGTGGCATTTTGGATCGGAACCTTAGACTCAAAACTAGTACATAAGTGACAAACTAGGTTTCAAAGACATAATGTGACTATATATAAACACTGAAAACAAAAACACCGCCTATGTACCATGACTCATAGACGGTTTACTTTCTTTGTTTTTAGCACAACATAGATTTATGTACATACGTAGCTTTGTATATATACATATATATAATCGATACCAGTCATATATATGCGATTTAACAACGGGAAAACAGTTATTAAAATGATTTTCATTGCAGTTAAAAAGTTTGGTAACGTATTAAAGTTATTTTTCATGATTTGAGAACTCCATATCAAACTGCCGTGACGGAATACCGTTTAAGAGGACCATATATTGATATTGAAATTCATATATATGCAATATTAAGTTTCAAATATGAACAATCTGCACCTTCATGATTATTTATGATATGATGTATTGTTTATATGTGACAAGTGGTTCATATGGGAATAATGCCACTGCATAAACATATCACAAGAGCACTACTTCTCCATTAACCTTTAAATGTCCATTCAATTGTGTCTCAAGTATTTTGTCAAGTTTGATTCCATTTTATGCATTCTTTTTCAAGAACACGCCAATAACATCATGTTGATTTGGTAGTGCTTAATGAAGCATGTTATAAAATCAATAATAAGTTACACCGACTGTGAACTGAGGACTGGTAATTTTTAAGAATTGTGATTTAAATTTCAAAATATATTTAACGTGAATGAAGAGATTATACCACCAAAACAATGGAAAACAGGCCAGTACGAACTTAATTAAACTAAACACGTGTCGAGATAATCTAGTTTTTTTAGCTATATATAAACTTAACCAATGCTCAATCAAATGTGCAATCACTTTCGCGTTTAAGTTTTAAATTTTCAAATGTCATGTATGTTTTAGCATGTGTTTACCAGCTCATTTTCAAGCAACTCTTAATTAGTAAATATCTTTCAAATATCAGTTAACAATAACAGGGGTTTTTATGCTTCTTACATGTCCTTCTTGCATAATAAAATAGCACGAACATCATAAAAGCAATTTGCATATTGATGGGTAATTTGATAGGTTATTCTATGGAATTATTCTGATTCCCATCAGTGCAGTGCTGCATTGAAAGCAGACTTTATATGCTTTTTATCAAACGTTCATAATCAAAGAAACACGTGTGACACGCTAAAACGAAACAATTTTAAAAAGGCCGTTGTCTTTGTAGTCAAACACTAGCTGAACTTGAACGCAACATATATCAATAAATATTTTACCACTACAATTAGACTAAAGACTGTGTGAGATGAAAACATGTGTACATATACATTTACTTAAAGTAATGACAAATGGAATACATAAATTGAATGTATTTAGTATCAAATAAGCATGTGTTGCTTTTCAATAGCATTTACAAAAAACAAAACCATGTCTTCTTTTGTTGAAATGTTTGAATTAACGCATCACAAAATACTGCGGTTCCAACGCATACTTATTTAGGTGCAATGCAAATCTGACGCTTAAATCATTAACTAAAATACTATCCTTTAAAATCTGTAGCATGCCTCGCGCTGAAGAAGACTAGGCTTTGATGAATTACCAGTTTACGACCTGTTAGTTTGTTTGCTCAACAAACTTCAACATTTTGTCTACAAAGATACTTGTAACGAATGCATGCAACCGTGCATGATTTGTTCATTACGATACGAATAAGAGCATATATACGTTGTTTAATCATGCTTGACACTTAATATACGAATGCGATGATTCCCGCTTGCTTCATATTTTGGGGTTTCAATATAGAGAATAATAGGTTAGTGTTGATTATAGATCAGGTTTATCATGCGAGGCTTAGAAAACAAAAAGAACGAGCCTTGGCGAGTGCTTTTTCGTTTTCGTGCCGAGCATGATAAACCTGATCTATAATCAACACTAACATATTATTCTTTTTATCCCACTTTTTATTCAGTAAACGTTTTCATTTAAACAAAATAAGTTTTGATGAGTGTTTGTCGTACTTTGATAATGACTGTAGTGTAACCAAGGTCAGTGTATTACTCCGCGTTCCAAAAATAACCGCTGATCAAATAATCATTTTTTTAAATCAGAACATCGTTCTGTAACAAAGAGTCGAGCGTTATTAATTACAAGTTCAATCATATTGAATGGCAAATCTTAAAGTTTCATAATATCAATATGTTAAGTTGTTATATACAAGGAACTACATTTGTTTACAACATAGCCTAACACCACAAACAATTCACTTTCGATATCAAACTATCAAGTCGATCACGAGGTGCACAATATTTGCTTTTTTGTTATAATATGTGGTTATTTCGTGACGAAATAACAAAATATTACTTTGATTTAAGCTAATTATATACATTAATATTTTGAATGTGGAAAGTGGCACAAAAGAATTGTGAGGCAAAGTTGTTCGAACTTGAGAAAGACATTTGCTGGTGAAGTGACTGGGTGGGGCAAACATCATGATCAACTTGTTCGACGGTAGACAGTGGTTGTCTAGGCTGCATTTCGGCCATAGTTTCGGTGCATGAAGGTGAACAAGAGGAATCTGTTGGATTGTTACATTTACTGGACGAAGCAAGAATGTTTGAACACTTTTGCTGCTGTTCAACAGATATGTTGGAATAATTGGTTATGGACTTTGCATTTTTGTGCCCCGTTATGGCATAGGTTTTAGTGGGTGGACTGTTTGCATTTCAAAGTTTTTGGACCAGGAATTTGCGAACTGAGTGGTTCGTTATTCTCTTGTGCTTGAGAAAGCCGGCGTCTTTTGCCATGGCCTTCAGCATCTGACCTACCTTGTTGACACCCAATTGTTGACGCAAGAACCACTGGGATGCAGTGTCATTTGTGCGTATTGCCAGGAAGAAAGGGTGCTAACTTGAAGAAAAATCAGACGGACGCAAATCCGAGTACAGCTTGTAAATTAACACAGGATTTCTTTGTCCAGACGATTTTTTTCTAAGGTCAATGGGGAGCAACTCGAACTGACTTCTTCAAAGGGGAGCAACAACAACAGAACCTATTTGCAACATAGTGTTAAATTTACCTAATACTAGCGGTTTTAATGACAAAACATGACACAAAACGTTTTTTACTACTTTTCTTTGTTTTAAGGCCATTAAGATTGAAAAAAACATTAATTTTGAGATTGTTTTTATTATTGATGCACTTTGCAAAAACAGGTGACGAGGTGCGTGGGAAAAAATAGTCCCGGTTTGACAGTTGATGACGTCATTTTGTGCCGTAGATTATAGTGTGCCATTGATTATAGATGAAATTTAATCAATGAGGCTTGAATCAACCGAATTCGCTGTGCAAGTGGGATAAAATGAGTTAATATTTCGATGTCAATTATTTAATGTAATTCTTTTGACACTATTCTGAGCAAATGAACGATACAATCATTCACTGGACGCTGCATTACGTAGGGTTTGTATAGTTTCGTCTTTATTGCATGTGAAAATGGTGAAACGAAATATTATTCTAAATTTATTTTAATGTCATAATTTAAGGTGGGTTCTTACTTGTTAACAATGCAATCCCATTTGCATTCTTAAATCTGAAGATATTTGCACAAACTGCAAGAACAACTGTCCTTTATGCACTTAAAATTTTTGCAAGTGTTTCATTTACTAGAGATGTATGCAAATATAAAGTTCTCACTTTGTGTTCATGTTCTGTCTAGTCCGTGTGTAAACTCACGTGAACCCCGTTGATCCTTATATAAACAAGCATTCTAGGAAAAGAACACCCTACACAAACTCAGATATCCGATCAGAGAGGTGATCTGCATGTAATGAGATTTTAACAACAAATCATTTATTGTAGACAGTTTTTTCGGTACACAGAGGTATTTGGAAAAGAGGGGCCTAAAGATGGTTTATACAGATGTCTACGAATGCCTCATCTTAAAACAAAGGTCCATCGTTTAAACAATTTATCTAACAACATAAACGTAGAACATAACAATCAGTGTTGTTTTTGTTCGCAATTGTTGGCAATTGTTTTCATATGGCGTTATATTATTAGACTTTTGTAACAATGTTTCGATAAAAATCTAATCAGTATTCTTATTTTTATTGATTTGTTTATTCATACTTAACAAACAAAACTTCATATAGATTGCGTTGATACTGACAAGTATGCCACGTACGGTTAATTATACAAATAATCCATATTTAAATAATGGTTGGTAAGTATATTAAACATACTTTAAATAATGATTGTTAACAACGTCTAATGTTCATTATGTATGAGAGCTCAATCCTTTCCACGGATTTGATAGTGCAATGAAATACAAATGTTATCGGTTTACGCCATATAATTGATTAATATCTCCATACGGCCAATAAGGGTTAGGAAAGTAAGGACGGTTCAGTGAAAAAAATGTTAATAACGTATATAGTGCCAATGTCGATACATGTACTAACTATTCATATTTTAAACGTTTAACTTCATACAGAAGCTGATTGTATACCAAACAAAGACCTTAACGTTCACCCAGCCGAACAGGCATGGCTCTCGTCGGAAATAAAATTAAGAATACGAACACGAGCTTATCGAAAATCTGAAACAACTAAATCCTCATTAAGCTTAACTAAGTTTCGTGTAATTCGAAATGATGTAGTATCTTTTGTCCGATTCGCCGAATCAAATTATTATGAATCTCTTGCAAGCAAACTTAAATCCAACAATTACTCCTCGCATGATTGGTGGAAAGTCCTGAAACATGTTCTTACAGTCAACATTAGACAAGTTTTACCCCCATATTTTTAACTGCACTGGCGAACTGGTTTTTGATGAATTTTGAAAAGCTGAAGTACGTAACGATTTCTTCTCTCAACAGACATGTACAGATGAGATTGGTCAAGTTCCACCGGAGGTGGCCTAAATTGAAAATCAGAAGAAACTCTCGTTTTAAGTAATAACCGCTTGCAAATTAAAGGACTTTCTTATTAATCAACCTATGGGTAAAGCTCGCAGCCCTGACGGTATTAAGAACAAATTACTTGTAGGTAAATCTCATTAACTCAGTCAACCACTTTGTGATCTTTTTAGTATGTATTTGTCGTCGTCAACAGTAGTACCATATGAATGAAAAACGGGTGCGACATATTAAAAAGGGGATGTTTCAATTTCATCGAATTATCGTCGAATTTCACTTCTAAATACAATGGAAAAAGTTCTAAAAAATTATAATTAGACATATATTTAATTTATTTTGAGATTCTATTTTTTCATTAGATTTAAATCCAGATTATTGCCAGTGATTTGACTGTCAACCAGCTCACGTACGTTTACAATACGTTATTTTAAGAACTAGAGGATGAATTTGAAGTCAGGGAAGTGTTTTAAGACATTAGCGAAGCCTTCGACAATGTCTGAAATCGTGGGCATTAACTAAAACTGAAACTTGCTGGTATTTAAGTGGTTATTTTACTCTCTCTATCAAAGGCCTCAAAGGGTAGTGGTTCCCGTGGACTCATCATTCAATCGGAAATCAAGGCTTGAGCACTATATGACTCCATTCTTGATCCCCAATTATTCATGGTATATATAAACGACATCGTAAATGATAGTGTAGCTCATATCAATGTATTTGCAAACGACTCTAGTTTATTCGTAGTTACACTCCAAATTCTGCAGCCACCGTTTAAGAAGAGATATAATTAAATTGAATGCGTTTTATTTCCCTTTTACTATTGTTTAATTTGAGTTGCAATGCTATGAGATTAAATTGTATTTACATCTAAAATAAAAATCAATATCGTTGAGCCAAGTGTGAGGTTGAGCGCTGTAAAATCGGTTTTAACCCCGAATGCTTTGCATTAACCGTTCTAAGGCGGTGGCCCCAGCTTTATTTTCCTATGTGTGTGCGTTGTTTCGTATTGTGCTGTTGCGTACTGTTTTGGCAATTGGTCACTTGCCTTAAATAAAGGGCCAATTAATAGTTTATATTGAGAATGCAATACTTCCCCAGCAGTTGAAGTTGAACGTCTTTATATAGAAACACTTTAAATGGAAAAATATAATTCGTTGAAGTCGGAATCACTTGTTATATCACGCAACATGGAAGAAAACGTTCATGTGCACGATAAATAAGATGTATGGACATAATGTTGTAAACACATTCTGAAATAAATATGTTTAAACCAAAACATATTGCAAGTATTTCGGCTACATCGTTGTATGGTCTTATTTATTAAGGTTATTCTTACTTTCTGTTTTTAATCAATACGCCTTAATTGACATATTGATACTTGATATATTATTCTTGTGCGAAAAGATGCATTTCACTTTTAGAGACATGTATACCTCTAAATATGACGTGACCCCAATATTTCTTGTTTGTATGTATGAAGCGTGTTTACACGCAAGGATGATTCAGTAAAAAGCGTTTTTGTAATACTGCGTTATATAAGACTTTGACACAACGTCAATGCAGTAAAGATGGGCGTGTTAATTGAAATATAGACCCTTGCAGTTATTTCCGGCTCGTAATTATCTCCCTTGTGTGACGTCATTCGAGTAATTATGGATCGTTTCGATTGTAAGCGAAAACCGAAATTTCTTGTTTGACAATGTTTTCAACGATGTAAATTGACTCAACATATGCACGAAATGGTTTGTACTTAAATAATTGTTAATAATGTATTATTGTCGTATGCAATTGTGATATTCGGTTTATAATGCTGATAAAGCAGTGGTATTGTTTATGTCTGTAATATGTTTTCGCGATGCCGAAACATTTAAACAAACGATTGTTTACTAAAAAAAATCTGCTCAAAGATATCAATATTGACGAAATAAAAGGAAATATTGCCTTGTTTATGAAAAAAATACTATGTTTCCTCCTCGACAAAGTATACAAACTTTTTTGACATTTATATTTTGAAGTTACTAATTGCACTCATATCGAGCTTTTGTACCAATTGGCCCTTTGTTTTAATTGAAAGCAAACCACATCCAATGCAACATCTATGAGTTTGTTAAAAAGCTATGTGTTTAATTAGAAATTGTTAATTATTATACCATATTGTGCATGTATGTGAACAAAATTTGGCCAATATGAATGTTATGAAACATATTTGTTATCAACAGATGAATGACCACGCCTATGCTGCGCAGTTTTACACAACAACACCGGTATCAGACTCAAAACATCACATGTCCATGACATAACAATATAACTCTAGAAAAAGCCAGTGGTAGATTGTTTAGTTAATTGCTTTGTTAACAAACATTTGGAAATAAAACATTTATTAACATATAATACATAATATATCAATACACATTTTAATCAACAGGATTCAAATACATCAAATATGTTAACCATGTTTGTGGAATTCTTGATACTGATTTAAATGATGCAAAATAACATGTTAAATTTTTGTAAACTTGTATTTTTTAAATATTATTTGATCTTCAATTTCAGTCAAACAGGATTTGCGGTGTGCCTTAAGATTGCACCACTGGCCAAGGATTGATAGACCATGGGCTGCCTAGCTATCATACCTTTCTAGCCGGGGTGATCCCCTTCGAGCTGTTTGGTTGAATAAAATATGCTGAGAGAAATCGTGTGAAACCTGCAATATAGAAAATATTGTATCCATATATTTGATTAGGTCATTCCGGTTGCACTGTTTTGGACAATTGTTCACTGGTTTTCAAGTCCAAATTATATCATGTCCAAGTGTTTAACATGAATGGCATATTCACATGGTAATTGAACATACAAATCAGTACTCAAGGCTGTTTCTAATAGGGCTGCAACGAATCCAAAAAAATTGTTCGGATCCGAATCCGAATCCAAATAAGGTTTCTTCGGATTTTTTTCGGATCCGGATCCCTCAGATAAGAGGAAATTAGCAATTCTGTCTAAATTAAAGAAATCAATGTTTTAGAAGTATAATATGACTTAAATAAAAAAACATTAAACATTTATTAACAAAAAACATAATAAATTTCTCGTTTAACATTGTTAAAAGAATAAAACAAAACCTCAACACTTATTCACTTAATCGTTTGCTCGTTAACATACACTTTTCACTGTTCATGCAGTTTGATGTTTGTTTTCACAAAAATTAGCATATCAACATTGTCCGGGTCCAGGCAAGCCCTATGAGCACTGACGAGGTCTCCTACTGTGGAGAAGACTCTCTCACTGGGAATTGAGGTTCCTTGCGTCACAAGATAGCATTTAAACACTAAGTATATGACGAAAGATGCTTTCAAGACAATACATGATGCAAGAACGCAATTTGACAGGTCGCGAAATTATGCAAAATTTACCTGAATAACATTTCAGCCACACTGGATCCACTACCGTTGTTTTAATACAACTCAGATAGACAATAAGGATTGAAAACTTACTGTTTGCCATTAAGAATTGCATTTGTAATGTGTAAATCCTCCATGATTTTTACTTAGTTTTGCTTTCCGCGCACATAACGGAATGTCCAATGACACTCTTACACAATGAAAGCCGAAGGATCTCGAATTATCTACTATTTGACTGTCACAAACAATACATATCGACTATTATATGTATATTTTATTTTTTTAACAGAACCAGTCTGTATAAAAACAATACTTGTGAAAACAGCGCCTGGTTACATACAACTATGAAAATAAATATTCGGATCCGAAATGTCCAGGGTTGGATCCGTACCCGCGAATCTGAAGTTGGATCCGAGATCATCGGATATTTCGGGTACCCGTTGCAGCCCTAGTTTCTAAGGCAGAATCAGTCCTACTGTTAATTCTCGATGGTAATAGCTTCTATGTCACAGCGAATCTGAACCATGGATCATAACATAAACAATCATGCAATATGTTTTTTTTTATAATGACAATTGTGTAATACAAAATTAAGTAATGATTTAAGTTGGTATTAAACATGTGTGCTTCGTTGAAAGTTGTATAACATTGTGTAAATATCATACAAAGCACAATTTACAGCAGGGTCCCGATGACCATTTAATCCTTCAAAACTGTCAAGCAGCTTTTGCAAAGTAAGCATTTGAATTTTAATTAGATTAAATTGGATATCTTATATGCTACAGATTTGCGTAATTCTTGGAGTAAATTACTTTTAAACCAATAAAATACCGGTAGGCTTTATTACAACAGATATAATGTTAAATTAGCACAACCATATTCTCAACTCTGTAACTTTGCATCTGACAGCTTAAATGTAAAACATTTCTTTCGGGATTACTGTACTGAGTCGAAATTTAGGAGATTGTGGTTATGGTACCTGAATATGTCCTGTACCTATTCATGCCACCAATAATTATGTACTTGCATATATTTATAATAAAACTAGGATTATTTATAGTGAATTCATATTTTAAATATAAAAGAAAATCTTGTAGCCGTTATTGTGTATGTTCCAAATGGCAAAACATACCTTTTTTGACCACTCCAGTCAAATAACCAATGATTAGTTTCAGTTTTGAAATTTTATAAAAAAAGAGATTTCTGTGTAAAAAGAAATTGCTATTTCTCCTGATTTTGTGTCTCCATTCGTCTCAGTTCTACTGAATAACAAAACCAAGCAATTCATTTTTGGTAAAAAAATCAAATCATGTGAAAATGATCAATACAATTAACATATAATTTTTTTTATAAAATATTTACGTTCTAAGTCAAGTGGTTAAGGTAAAACATTTGTCTTGCGACACACACGGTTATTGAACGGAATGTTTAATGCATTTTCACACTTCAGTGTATGTAAATGAAACATGCGAAAAGCGATAGCTTTAATATTTATCAACATAATATAAGAATGAAATATCTGTGCAGCTAACGCATATGTAATGCTCGCACAAGACATTGATATAATCAGCGACACTGTACAACTTTCTCTCTGGCGGATTTGTGTATGACCTAATTACGTCACATCGTCACAATCGGCTACGAGACACAACTCTTACACCAGTAAATGCGAATAACCGAAATGATCTATAAGTGACATCCATGGCGATATAACGATATTAATATTGTGTTAATGTGTAACTGGTTACAAGTCAGATATAGGTTGCGGACCCTACGCTTAAATCAATACAGGTAGTATTTCATTGATTGTATGAGGTTTAAAAAGAGTGCATGTCCTTTCTGTTTACTTGCATGTCATGTGTCGGTAAAAAAAGAATAATGATATTGCGCTGTTTAAACAACATACTTTTCGTAACAGACAGCGATTAATATTTACAGTAAATAAACACACATGCTAATCTGAAACATCAGTCGATGCGCAAAAAAATATAGCGCATTAAGGTATGGCCTGAAAATAATGATAAATAAGATGAAATTTTACAATTTTGTGACAAATGATATTGTGAGTAGTTAACAATAAATGAAGTAAAAAAAATAAAAAATGGGCAAATTACTAAAGTACTTAAGTAGTTACGAAAGAAGTGTGATTATATTATTGTGTGAAAAATACAGGTGCATTATTTGTCATGCGGTTTCGGTGCAGAACCTTTAAGAAATGTTGATTCACAATATCGCTCTCTGTTCCTCCTGATCATAATATTCAGCAAACTGGAACCATTCCAACAATGTTCACAGATATCCATCCAATATAGATTTCTGTAAAGACTTCTTAAATTAGATTCTCACAAGACTTATTATTTGACCTTTTTGAAACAAAATGCTTTGTTTTCAAAATAAATTCGTTTAATCGAACGTTTTTAACGCAGCTATATGTCGGCGAAGTGAATCCAAATTTGATTAACACCGTTTTAATTACCATTTTATACACAGACGTCATATACAGTACATGAGCAGTACATGGTGTTTTAGAATATGTCGATATTTATTTCGTGTGCTAAATGTTATCTTATTTATTCATGAGATTTTAATTCTATTTCAACGTTTAGCGCTTATTATTAGATATATTCTTTGCTTGGTTGTTAACGGTATTAATTCAAAACCAACGATCCTGATAAGGTAGTCTAAAGTTTTTTTCTGTAAACAAGGTTACAAAATATTGTAATATATTTAAATAATACACATGTCAATCAACATGCACAGTTTATAAAAGTGTGTCATGAAGCATATATTTCATTCCCTGTTATATTATATAACTTTGCGGTCCAGTTTTTTTAAAATTCTACTTGATTGTTTACATACCGAATAATCATGTAGCGTTAACAATATAATGTTATTAATTATTTTAATAAAATCCAAATACAACTAATACCAGTTATTAACTATAAATTACCGCCGTGAAATAATACAAAGAACACATGAATATCCAAAATGTAAATTATTACAAGGACTTTACCTGTAAACAAGATACCAAAATATGATTTGCACATAGTTTTAATACTGCTAATCGGGACTCCGATAGTGATCGACTATCACCGGAAACTCCGTAAGATAGTTTTTCGCAAAAGTACTAACTGGTATTATTAGATTTTTCCTGTATTTGTCAAGTTCCTATGTATTTTTGTCTCTGAATCAGAGAGCTGCGATCTGCTCTTGCACCCTGACTGGTATTCTTGGAACTGCGGTTATGTGTTTTGCTGACCCGTATACTCTTATATTTAAAGGCATTTAACCTCAACCGAAAAATATGTTTTGTATCGTTACAACGCTATTGCAGAGGTGTTCTGCCAGTTTTTGGTCAGTTATCTCCATGACATGTAAGGCATAAACACTTTGTGATATTTTTTTTTGTTTATTTGCAGTCAGACACTTTAATCATTATATCCTTGCTGTTGTACACCTTCCATTAGTGTATGTCATAAAAGAATAACTCTATCTTACGAGACAATCAAACTAAGGATAAAGACATTATGATTGTCCTTTATTTAACAGCAATTCATCATGACAGATACACTTAAGCCAGTGATTGAAGCAAATTGCATTAGCTGTATCATTATGAAATGTATCAACGACACAAATAACAAACATATAATCATTTTCGTCGGCAGAAATATTCATCACATATAATGCTAAACTATTATTACCATCTCCACATTTTCACTGAATTAATTCCTGTTAGTTTTGAAAGTCGGTTAAGAAGGAACCATGATATAATATGGCTAATATATTATTATGCCCGATCATTTATAAACAGGTTTTAAATATAATATGGATTGTATATAGGGAAACAATGAAAGTCTGTCATGATCATACGTAGAGTACTACCATCAATCTTCTTGCTTCAAGGAAATGCTTGTAAATCGGTACTTAGCTTTACAATTAAGGACAATAATACAAAAATGAAATTATTCTCGGTTTGATAAATACGGTATAGTATGGTTTATTACGTGTTATTTAGAAGAGGGATTATGGTAATGGTTTAGCGCGAATGTTGCACGGGTTTTGTGTGCATGTTTTAGCGCGAAAGCGCACGAGTTTTTCGTTTTGGGGTATATATGATTTGCACATCTATTGAGTCGCCATTGGAGGGTGTATTTGACAGGCAAACGTTATGGAACAAGAAAACGAAAGGGTGATAAAGTAGTTTAGGCGTTCATTTTCGAAATACATAGTATTCGGAAGGAGATTTTCGATGAGAGGACTGATTCTCTGCCAGAAGCGGAATGGTGAGCTGCAACTTCGAACAAAGGTCAGACTTGTTGGTTCTGTTTATTGTAATAACACTGGCAACAACATGCCGATTGAAATTAACACAGGTTGTGTTCCTTGTTAACTTTTATGATAAGTATATTCAATAACATGCTCCATATCTTTATTTGTGCTGTTGTTTTTGTTTAGTTCCAACTATTCAGATACATCAATTGATTTGATTATTGGGTAAAAATGAAACTATTTAAGTTCAAAAAGAGGTCGCAAATGTAATGGTCTGGTAGGATTATATATAGGTAAGGCCACATAGTGTGTCACTCCAGGTTGTTTTGATAGCAGAGTTAGATCACTCTCCCTCATGTTTTTACGAACACCTTGCTGTATGTTATTGTTTTTAAGATATAACACCTTAAATGGTAATACATGTGTTACAAGTTTGTGTATTAGTTCCAAACGAAAGTCCTGTCAAGAACAAGCACTCACTCCTATTTTGTCTTTGGTTTATTATTTGTATGATAATGATAATGATGATGATATGGGTTATAAAGATGATGAGATTTTTAATAGTATTTTGAGAATAGAGAATAATAAATTTACTCATAACTATGAGTAAATATGGTTTAGATGACAAACACTGAGTTTTACAGACACTCACTTGATTAACTTTAATTTTCCTTGATAATGAAGACCTTCAGATGATAATAAAGTATGGCAAGCTGTACGTAAGTACATTATTATTTTTACGCTGTTTTGATACATTGGAACAATACAGAAACCGATTTGCTCCCAATATAAGGCGTATTGCAAGTGGGTAGACGTTACGTAATCATAATACCGACTTAATATTCATCCTTAGTATTTAGTTTCTTGTCTTGGTTTTATATAAGTTGACAATTAATAGCTTTTCATAAAGTAATAGGTGATGAAACAATACTGTATATTATAGGCTGTCATATCGTACCAGACAAATCTGAAACGGTATGACGCCATTTTAAGTGATAAAATGATGCAAACAACAATATTGCGACTTTAAGAAAACAAACGTGTACATATATATATATATATATATATATATATATATATATATATATATATATATATATATATATATATATATATATATATATATATATACATGTATATATATATATATATATATATATATATATATATATATATATATATATATATATATATATATATATATATATATGTGTGTGTGTGCGTGTGTGTGGTTGAGAAAAACTATTACACACCAACGAATGTATCTTTCTAAAGCACTGGATTCAAAAACGGATGCAAGAACAGAAAGCAGTAATTCTAGAGTGGATAAATATGCTGTTTAAACTGTACTAATTACACATTTTATATATATGCCCTAGCGCTTTCGACTTTTTCTCTTCATCAGTGATTCATAGATGTATTAAACATCTTCATATATTTATATGTATAGTTTGTATATATTAGTTTATATATTTGTTGTTATATATTAGTTGTTGTACTTAAAACTATAATACAAGTACCATACTAATATCTTAAGTGTAAGTCATGTAAAAAAACAATAAGCAAGCATTGTCTTGAACAAAACTAGGAAACGCTCTGGCCAATTAGTTCGGCACTTAACTAGTGTTTTAAGAGTTATGGGCGTGGATTTAGGCTTGGATTTTTTTGGAACCACAACCCGATGTTTCCTAATGTGCTAGGCACGTACTGAGGGGTGTTTCTAAGTAATTTAATATTAATAAATGTCAGACCGTGACCAATTTATATTATTTATTTAACTTTCTGGAATTTTTATCAACAATCAGGTGTTTTTAATATAGTATTATGGGTTGCATGAACTTTTATTAACAATCAGGTGTTTTTAGAATAGTATTATGGGTTGCACTAAACGTTGTAGTTGTAGAACATACATCACTGATCTGGGTGGAGGTATTGCGTATTATGCAAAATAGTAGCCTTTCGTTTTTAGGCTTCCAGTTCACTTAGAAGTGTTATACACTAGAATTATAATTAGTGTATTAATAAACGCTACGAAATTACCGATCGAAACTTTCCTTTGTTCTTGCCTATTGAACGTGTACATGTGATCGAACAATTTAATGACCTCGAACTTAATTTCCTATCAAATAACACACGTATGCAAATTGACAAATCTGACAGAGCAAGAAGGCACAAACTACAAACAAACAATTTGCATACAAATAAGCCCTATTAAACATGTGTTATCACCATTTTAGGACATACGCCAATTGGTGAGCTGCTTGTGAGAGAAAATTATAACACGATATAAAATATACGCTAGAACTGACATCGTGTTACGTTGCCAATTTAAATAGACACACTGATGCAGTAATCGTGTATGGAAAAAACTGCCTGCCTGCCTGCCTGCCTGCCTGCCTCTCTGTCTGTCTGTCTGTCTGTCTGTCTGTCTGTCTGTCTGTCTGTCTGTCTGTCTGTCTGTCTGTCTGTCTGTCTGTCTGTCTGTCTGTCTGTCTGTATGTCTGTCTGTCTGTCTGTCTGTCTGTCTGTCTGTCTGTCTGTCTGTCTGTCTGTTTGTCCGTCCGTCCGTCTTTCCGTCCGTCCGTGTTTCTGTCTGTCCGACCGTCTGTTCGTCCGTCTGTCTGTCTGTCTATGTAGTGTTGTCAATCTGAAGTCTTTGCTGTCGAATGACGTTAGCCTTATAAATTTAATGGCAACGTCATCTCCAGCTTAACTCTTAAAAAGTGTTGACGCACCACGGAACATGTATATTACCGAACACGTATTGAACGATTTTTTATAACAACAAATGGCGAGCGCTAATTGTAGATGGGTGATTGAATCATTGGATTTGAGCGACACAAGTGATATCAATGCGGTCTGATTACAAGCTCATATTTCTCCGGTGATCTCTGGTTGCAAGTACAAAGTGTACATTGATATGCCAGTAAAGTGTTTTAATGTAATATGAGGAAGTGCTCGAATACCCACAGAAAGCATTCCATGAACGATCCCCACAAAATGTTTGTATCCGGGTGGTTGATAAAACCCGCGATCTTCTGATGTGCATGTAAGCGCTAACGACTTAGCTAGCAAGACAATCTTCCCTTAGACTAGTATTAATACAAAAGCACGTCTAAAATAGTACGTGAATTGCGTGTTATGGGAATAATTCTAGACGTGTGTAAATTAAATAGCATTCCATTCATAGTATCTTCACATGTATATCTTTTACAGGGGTGTATAGAGATATGAGTTTAAGATTGATCGGTGAGAATGCATAATCGCACCATTTTCTGGTTAAAACCCGTAGCCACTGTCAACAACTTTCCACTGATTTTAACCATATATTGGCTCCCGCAATATTTACTATATCGATGAAATTGTAAAAATTGAAGTAAACGTTTTCGCATTCCGTCTTGTTTTTATAGTTATAAGCCGTTGTATTGTTTTGTATTTAATTATTTACGGATATTTAAAATATAGACTGGCGCCCGTGATGTTCGGTGAAATAATAATATAGTAAAATATGCAGTGACCGTTTTGCATTCAGTATTTTGTCATATTTATGTTTCGTTTAATGATGATTTAATTACACTGAATACAATTGTGTGTTAAAATGTCGCTTAAAGTATTTATTCCATGTGCTGAAGAGTGTTGAGTCGCCTGATCCAGTATGTTTCTCTAAGTGTTCGTGTTTCGTCTGACACTTTTGTGGTTTCATAAGCTTCAATACAGCACAGGACGATATTACAAACGTGCTATCAGGTTCGATAAAATGTGCTGCAACGGGGAATCTGTTAAATACGTGTTTTCCAATCAGACCTATGCAAGTTTATGCGTTTCCCCAAAGACATTTTCGTCTCACCAACATATTGTTTGTTTCACACATTACACGTCATTAGGTATGCTGCATTTGCTGTTGTGCAGTTGTATGTACCCTTGATGGACGTAATGGCGCCAGACATACTTTTAAATGTCTGTGTTGGTTGCATAATTTTGCATGCGTGAGAAAGAACATTGTTGTATGGGGCTGACTTACCTCGGACATTTTTCAGTTTCAAGTGTTACTTATTAATCCATTCTACTTTACATATTGTGAAGAGTTTCAATGAAGCAAAACAACAATACTATTAAGTATCATCAGTATTTGTGTAATAGCGACTAGGATATAATAAATCATAATACGATATATACATATGTCTTCGCGAAATTTCGGAAAGATTATTCACAAATAGGTACAATCTATTTTCATAACCGATTTTTTTTGTGTTTATGTTTAAAGTAGTTCGAGTTTATGAAATTCATATACATTAAAAAACATTCATTCAAATAACAACGGGTGTTTTTTTTTAGAAACAATTCATATTTATTGATAACGTAAGGTAACTAAGTTAACAGTTTAACGCGAATGTATACATTATAGACGTGTGTGTATGTTTACAAACACTCGATATTTGAACTGTTCGCATGTATAATTAATGCTATAGGTAAGGTGAGAGCAGAATGAAACATTTATAGCTCAAGCTAGTTCATATGAACAACTTTAGCGACGGTTCAATGTAAAAGCTTATTTTGCTAAAAACGCAACCATTTTCTCCCCATTCTCAGTACGGTATAAACAAACAAACACAGTAACACGTGTAATACAGTATTTTCTATACAATCAAAATGCAACGTGACACTGCATATGTTTTCATTTACTTAACATTTCTTGCCGACTAACTTTACGCATCTGATTATCTGTGATTGATTAAAAATAGTTTTTTCTTAAATTAAATTTTAAGTGCAGCATCTATTAAATGAACATATTTAACTGTTTAGAGACACTCATTATCTGCTAATGCAATTTGTTATTTTCAAACACGTAGTCTTTGTAGATATAAGTATATTTTCAAAGCATCAAAAGCTCCTTTCTGTACAACGACTATTAGGTTCAGGGAGCATCTAGAATTATGCGATTGAACAAACACAACAAGCAACCACATATGGCTCGGAATGAGTCTATGCTATATCATATGAAAACAATACAACATATCACTGTATCGAGTACTTTTTTTAAATTAAATTCCGTGATATATATGCAAATCCAATAAGAAATAGAAAAGTAATATTGAAACACAAATGTGTTAAAAAGAGCGTATGAATGTGTTTTATATTTGCAAAATATGTTGATATAAATCAGCGATTAATATAGTCATGGTGAGTGTTTAGAGTCGTCATGCTCGAGTCATGCTATCATCATGTTTGCACTTTCGTTCTAAAATAAAAATGTATATGCGATATTATATTACATATATTAAAGAATTTCAGGACATCCTTTTATAAACTGTTGTTGCATATGTAGTAGTCAGCGCAGATGAAGGAACATAATCCCTAGTACATAACAACACGTTTTTGCCCACAAATATTGAACCTTGTCGCTTCAATACATGTTCAAGAACTACGAACATACCCCTGGAAAATGCTACAATTACTATGCCCTCTTGGTGATTTTATAAACCTTAACTAATACAGATTATTTACGTATGAGTTGCATCGATATGCCATCACGATTTCCTGAAGATTATAAATCATACAACACAGATTACCATAGGTCTGATTGAATATTAAACACAACATTATACATTTCAGAAGAACATGTACATGTATGTGCCTTAAATTGCTATTACATCTCGACTCGTATGGACGCGCTTTCGTTCGAATGAATGTCCGAAAAATTTTCCCTTTTAATATATATATGGTTGAGAAAAAATATTAAACACCAACGAATGAATCTTTCTAAAGCACTGGATTCAAAAATGGATGCAAGAACAAAAAGTAGTTATTCTAAATATATATATATATATATATATATATATATATATATATATATTTATATATATATATATATATATATATATAAATATATATTAAGATTTTTTAAAGATTTTTTATATTTATATATTTATATATATTTATTTATTTATTTAATTTTTTTTAGTAAAATTCAATATATATATATATATATAATCACCAACGAATGAATCTTTCTAAAGCACTGGATTCAAAAATGGATGCAAGAACAGAAAGTAGTAATTCTAATAAAATATATATATATATATATATATATATGAATATATATATATATATATATATATATATATATATATATATGAATATATATATAAATATAAATATATATATATACATATATATATATATATATATATATATATATATATATATATATATATATATATATATATATATATATATATTGTTTCAATGTTAATAACCTTATTTGCGTCAATTGGCTTCATAAATTTTAGTAAGTTCTTTTAGCCGATGTATCTGACTCTGTGTTTTTAGCGTCAGTAATTCTTCCATTGATACCTTTCATTTAATTAAATATTAATTCATATTTAATAGTTATACACAATCGATAGTTAAGTAAAGCAGACTAGTTTTTGATTAATCATTGTCTGGCGTCTGGCGTATCGGCGCCGATTGAGATCTATGGTCTTCTGTATAGTTGTTTTCTTTATCAACACGTGTGTTCTGAATATCTTAAAGGAACCTCGTAGTGATTAGCGAACCATCTGTGATAAGGCCTGCAATATGATTAGTAGTGAACAAAACACGTAAACTACTGAAGAGCAGTGTTACAGCCCGTTTTGTAATAAAAACCCGAATTGTAATAATTATTACAAAGTGGGTTGCGATGCATTATTACATTTCGGGTCGACAGTAACAACCCGTTTTGTAATAAAAACCCGAAATGTAATAAATTGTATCATGTCCATTAAATCAGAGTTACAGACTTTTTTAGAAGTTATTTTCATGTTAAAATAGTTTTAGAGTAGGTATTGACTTTTGCCCCGACCTTTGTTCTTAAAGTCTCCATCAACAAATCATGAATGTAATAATTTATTACAAAGTGGGTTGCGATGCATTATTACATTTCGGGTCGACAGTAACAACCCGTTTTGTAATAAAAACCCGAAATGTAATCAATTTTATCGTGTCCATTAAATCAGAGATACAGACTTTTTTAGAAGTTATTTGCATGTTTAAATTAATTTTAGATTAGGTATTGACTGTTCCCCCAACCTTTGTTCTTAAAGACTCCATCAATAAATCATGAATGTAATAATTTATTACAAAGTGGGTTGCGTTGCATTATAACATTTCGGGTCGACAGTAACAACCCGTTTTGTAATAAAAACCCGAAATGTAATAAATGTTATCATGTTCATTAAATCAGAGATACAGACTTTTTTAGAAGTTATTTTCATGTTTAAATTAGTTTTAGAGTAGGTATTGACTGTTCCCCCGACCTTTGTTCTTAAAGACGTCATCAACAAATCATGAATGTAATAATTTATTACAAAGTGGGTTGCGATGCATTATTACATTTCGGGTCGACAATAACAACCCGTTTTGTAATAAGAACCCGAATTGTTATAAATGTAACTGAGTCAGACAAAGTCCGAGATACAGTCATTTTTGAAGTTATTTTCAAATTAACATAAGTTTGAGAGAAGGTATTGACAATTCCCCCGACCTTTGTTCTTATAGACTCCATCAACAAATCACGAATGTACTAATTTATTACAAAGTGGGTTGCGATGCATTATTAGATTTCGGGTTGACAGTAACAACCCGTTTTGTAATAAAACCCCAAAATGTTATACATTTGCCCATGTCGTATAAAGTCCGAGATGTTGATATGTTTTGAATTTATTTTCAAGTTTAAATACAATTTTGATTAGGAATTGACCGACCTTCGTTCTTGTAGACTCCATAACAAAATAATAAATGCAATAATGTATTGCAAAGTGGGTTGCGATGCCTTATTACATTTCGGGTTGACAGTAACAACCCGTTATGTAATAAAACCCCGAAATGTTATAAATTGTCCGATGTCCGATAAAGTCCGAGATATAGATTTGTTAAAATATTGTTTCATGTTAAAAATTTTTTTTTTAAAGGAATTGACTATTCACCCGACCTTTGTTCTTATTTCATCAAACAAACATAAATGTAATTAAGTATTACTTGGTGGGTTGCGATGCATTATTACATATCGGGATGACAGTAAAAGTTATTCAAACGATCTGCGAAAATATTTTCATATTTAAATATAGCGACTACCCAAATTATTTACGACGACATACATGCGTTTTCAATCTGACTTAATTCGTCGCTCATTGTGCATATATTTGTAAAGCGTCTGTACTTTCAGTTTCTAATACGATGCGAAAAATAAAAATGTCTAAGAGAGGTAGAAAGACGTCCGCGATTGTTGCGCCAAAATATCAGTTGACAGTAACAAAGATATCAGGTAACATCAGTTTTTTTATTTTATTTAAAGTGTATATCATGGACAGTTTCAAGGATTAAAGATGTTATGAAACATCAGTTTATTTTAGTTAATTATGATACTTTACAGTTTTATTGAATAAATACAAGTGTGCAGCTTCAACAGAAGTTAATCAGCAATGACTTTAAGGTATGCACTTTTATAACTCATTTCACCCTATTCCAAGAATGAAATCACCCTATTTTTCAAAATCAACGGGTGAAAGCCCCATTTCCCAAATAATTAGCTGGGGCACCGTATAAACCATAATATAAACACGAAAATAGCCTTATAATTCCTAGTATAGCCTACGAATCTTCGACACAATTCGAATACACAGTGTATACTAACTTCTAAAAGTGTAAACGTAATGTTCAAATCAAAGTAAGTAAATTGTAGTCTGTAATCAGCCAATGCTCATTTTCTTAATATAAGTAAACACGTAAATGTACTATGGATACTTGTTGAACAAAATAATTATACCGTTCTTACCTGTAATTTACTTAAAACTTAAAAAATCCTTGCCTGCATACGTTCTGCTCAATAAAACGGGACGTATTTGAGGACTTTGTACCTAAATCACTAGTTGCAAAAATACAACTCCCAGCTATTGACTCTCCGCGTCGCTCGTATGTACTAATTAAAGCTCAGAGCATTCAAGGAAAACTACCTAACTCACCTGCTCGTTATCATTGCGTTTAGGTTACAATATACTAAATCAACGTACACACCAACACCCCGGCCAACGTACACACCAACACCCCTGCCAACGTACACATCAACACCCCGGCCAACGTACAAATCAACACCCCTGCCAACGTACACACCAACACTCCGGCCAACGTACACACCAACACCCCGGCCAACGTACACACCAACACCCCTGCCCACGTACACATCAACACCCCGGCCAGCGTACACACAAACACCCCGGTCAACGTACACACCAACACGCCGGCTAACGTATACACCAACACCTCGGCCAACGTACACACCAACACGCCGGCCAAAGTACACTCCAACACCCCGGCCAACGTACACACCAACACGCCGGCCAATGTACACACCAACACGCCGGCGAACGTTCACACCAACACTCCGGCCAACGTATACACCAACACCCCGGCCAACGTACACACCCGATCAGTGGAATAAGTGTCAGGATATATGCAGACTCTGGTGTTTGTTCGAGTTATATTTTAGTAAATACAATAAATTTATTAACAAGTATGTTAGTTTTTGTTGTACAGCCCTTTTAAACGCTTTAGGACAGACCGACAGACAAACAAACAGACAGACAGACAAGTTCACTCCTATATACCCCCCTCCCCCCCCCCCTTAACTTCGTTTGTGGGGGTATAATAAGGTCGTTTTATTTGTCTATTTTTCACATTCAAAATGATTGAAGTGGACATACTTGTATATGAAAAGTTCGTTATATATTTGAAGACAGATACATTTGCCATTGATGTGGTTTTGTTGCTTAAAGGGATCTTTTCACGTTTTGGTAAATTGACAAAATTGAAAAAAATTGTTTCAGATTCGCACATTTTCGTTTAAGTTATGATATTTGTGAGGAATCTGTAATACTGAACATTTACCATGGTCTAATATAGCTATTATATGCATCTTTTGACGATTTAAAAACCTGAAAATTATAAAGCGTTGCAACGCGAAACGATTGAATAATTTGGAGAGTTCTGTTATTGTCGTTTAATTTTGTGAAACTACGAAGATTGCTTATATAAAGTATAAAATACGTCACTCATACATACTTGGCAGGATGGCCGAGCGGTGTAATTGGTTTTTACTCCAGGACTCCGGGGGTCACTGGTTCGAGCCCTGATGATTGCTACATTTTTTCCTTTTTTTAGTTTATTCTTGATTTTTTACTTGAGCTTTGTTGATCCAATGTTTACATTTATCATTATAAAGCATTTAATGACAAACTTCAAAACATGCCAAAATCTGTTAAAAGGCCATAACATAACATAACATAACATTTATTCGGCATTAAATAGCATATTGCAAATTTATAGCCTATACACAGTATGTGTTTGAGATAGCAAAGACATGGTACATGTATTTGAGAAGTACGACACAAAATGATGTATACAAATAGTGGGTAAAACAAAATAGAAAAAAACATGTCAAAATCATTCAAAGAATACAATCAATAAGTCATTTACATAATGAATATATAATTTCAATGGTGAATGTCATTTCCAAAAAAAAAAGTTCTCATTGTTTAAATGATCGATTATATTTTCAATGCTGGATACAATTAAAAATTTCAAAATTGTTCAATTACACGGACTTAGTTAAGTAACATTATTACGTAATGCTTATGATTAAATTACAAAAAATAATGAGTAGATTTATTTAATCATTTAGCATTAAACATATGTTTGCTGTCTCTTTTATGTAGATTGAATATTCTAATTGATAATGATAACAAAACAATTACCTTTAGAATATTCTAATTGATAATGATAACAATAAAATTACATTTTCAAATTTTGAAAATCATACAAAGAAGTGATTTTCTTCATTACAAATAGTCAACATAATATAAAATAATCGCACAAGTTGATTACTTTTACTCTATCCAATACAGTCATTTGATCACCTTAATATTTTTAACAGTAGGCAAAAGGAAATAATAATCATAGTTAATACGATTCACTTATTATTGTATCTGTTTTAATAGACATACAAAAATGATGGCGTTAACAGCATATATTTTACACTACGTGTATTGTATAATACTAAATGTTCTTGGCGGCATGTTTCACAACTGCGTCATTCCGATATGAAACGTCAGTATCGGTATATTATAAAAGACCCACAGTTTCCACTACTGCGTCAAAGGTACCAAAACCATTTTATAAGAAACAAAATAGTATGTGAATAATTAAGTATAATTAATTAAGTATTATTTTTAATATTCTAGAATGCGTGTTCCACCCTGGATCATCTTAGCGAAACACAACGAATTAAAAAAAATATTGTGGATAATAACTGTGAAAACACATTAATTCGTACAAAAATTCAAATTAATTTATTATCATGAATATAATATTTAATATGTATTATCTTACCCCGCCTGAGAAAATATGAGGCCTTTTCTTGTGTATAACGTTAATAAAACAGATACCTTCCCCTCATTGACTTCTCCATAGAGCATTAGTTATAGACTAGTTAACTTTTAAAAGAAATATTAATTCGAGTTATTCGAGTTCTATCTTTTTCGTATGTAATTTTTATTTAAAATTGAGTTAAATATATATAATAATGTTTATTTGACACTGACATATGTAGAAGACTAAGGGGTTTAATGCATGTGCGAAAAGTGCCGTCCCAGATCAGCCTCTGCAGTCCACACAGGCTAATAAGGGACGATACTTTGCGCCTTTATGATATTATTCGTTTCAAGAAAGTCTCTTCTTATCAAATATCAAGTTTAGGCGGAACGTGTCGTGCCTGATTAGCCTGTGCGGACTGCACATGCAAATCTTGGACGACACTTTACGCACATGCATTAAACCCCCTTTTCACATAGCGTGGCTCATATGTTTTATTGAACATATCGTACTGAAACAGACGCCATGACTACTAGACTGACTGTTCAGGTCTAGTGAAACATTACGTCGGGCCAGTGAACATTCAGTTATGTATACAGTCGGTCTCGTGTAAACTTCACATGTTACTCTAATTGTATAATTATACATGCTTCTGCGTTATAAAAATAATTATGAACACTGATTAAATGTTAGGATGTTATATTATTATTATCCTTGATTCAGCAAAAGCAGGGCCTTAATCAAACAAACATAGTTGTTAATTTTTACTAAGGTTAAGTTGAACAAAAAAACATATAAGGTTGTAAATATCAAAGTTGTAATACAACGATATTAATAAAATATTATTTAAAGCTATTGATTACACGACGTTGTCGCGAATTGACTAGCGAATGATTCTAATCTGTGCTACAAATTGATTATACGATCATTAATTGTTAAATGTTTGCATTGTTACGTTTTCCTTGACGTGAATTTAAAATGAGTTGCACACTGAAGGCATCTTTCAAACTTTCATTCTTAACGTAGTACTAATTGCCTGTTACTTTCAGATACATGTATTAGAGCTTACTGCTATGTTTTTATTAACGGTGTTACTTGGTACACATCGAGCGTAAATTATAGTTTTCAATTATGACATGTAAATGTGTTTCATCATCCTGAGATAACTTAGGCAATTGCAATATAAAGGACCGACTTGTTCCTAAAATTGTTCACAAGTAACCTACACTATACCTACATTTCATTAAACACGGAGTACGCATACAATTACAACAGCGATTAAATCAAATAAGTCTCGCTCTGTGAAAAGGGGATTTAATGCATGTGTGTAAATTTTCGTCCATTATTAGCCTGTGCAGTCCATACAGGCTAATAAGGGGCGACATATTCCGCATGAATATTTTTAATTGAAGAGAGTCTCTTCATGGCAAAAATCCAGTATAGCCATTAAGAGTCGTCCTTGATTAACCATTGCCGACTTCTAATAGCACAGAGTGGTGCAAACATTTTTTTTGTATTAACTCCCGTGAACAACATTGTTTTGGGTAAACTCTGCTTATAAACAATTGTATTCAATAATATTGTTCAATTCTGGATACAAAATGTATAATGCATCAAGATTAAGTAACTTTTATTGTTTCGATTGTATATAAAATAATATATTTTTTTTAAATAATATAATATAAAGTAATAAGAATTTCTATTAAATTAGTATTACTAATTCATTCGCTTAATGAATAATCAGTATTTGACTGACGTTAACCTTTACCTAAAAGGAATTTAAAAGATAAAAAATTGTTATTTCTGTAAAAATATCGAAACTGTTTCGCACCTATTTATAGAATGTTCCTTTTTAGTACCCGCAATAAAATTGTTATATATTTGTTAAATATTGCCTCAGAATCAAAAATCAGTCTTTCTGAAAAGATATTTAGTTTTTTTTTATTTTAAAGCAGATAGTGCTGGACATAATCACACAATTTAAGTGATCTTATCTATTTCCAGATTTGTTATTTGGCATTTGCAGAATCAAACAAAACATCATAAAAAACAGATTTAAGTTATCGATAGTCTTACTATGTTTTTGTCATTATTTAGATTTAGAATTGTTGTTGATTTAAAAAGATTGAATTACTCTCAATTTGTTGAATCATGGGGATTGTATGATATTATCGCCCCTGTTTATATGAACTTGTTTTCGGGGCAGATAGTTTTGTTGAATTATGTGTTAAAATATTTAAACTATAATTGTATTACTTTTGAACATGATTGATGTCCCATTCAGCCAGGAAATGTTGAAACTCCTGGGAACTGTAATAGGTAACGCCATCAGAGACTAATCTCTCTGGTGCTGTTTAAAGTGATATTATGGGCATTTTTCACTGTTGAATTGAGCTGAAAAGAATTAACAGGTCAAAAGAGTTCGTTAAAATGTGGTTACTTACTAATTATCTGCTACTCATCTTGCTACCATTTGTATATAAAAATATATTTTATATTCGAAATTTTACATGACTCACCCAGTCCTGTAAGCCAAAATGATCCGTAAAACTAAATTGTGTCATTGTATCGTATGAACGAATCTGCACTAAAACAAAATTTAGGCTCACATCGTACATGCATGATCAGTTGTCAAACGAAAGTACGGTTAATATACAAATGCATTATTTTTCTCTTTCCGGGATATTGTTTTCGTATGTTGATGCTGCATTAACAAATATAAGTGTATACGAAGTGAAAACACCAAAAATAAACAACGGTTGCGATAGACACCTATAGACTGTTAGATGCCCATAATATCACTTTAATTTACCCAGTTCAAAATATTTTGAGTAATAGTCACAGGCGAAAAGTTAGTCTTGACCATTAAATGTAAATACATCAGTGCCAACAGCCTGCCAAGGATAGAGAGGAAGTGGCTCTTTGATGATTGAACTTCTAGGATCCAAACAAATTGGGCAATTGAGAACTAACTGTGCTTAGATATGCGGCCAGAACATGTTTTTATAATATTTTTCAATAGTTGATAATTAAGGTGCTAAACGCATTGAACTGCGAACACCGTCACATTATTGATGTATATGCCTACTGTAATTGATTTTACCATCCATACAGTCAGTGGTTTAAATAATTTAAATTTCTTATTCATTGTTTGTTTGTTTTGTAATATGATAATCACATATTTCTTGTCTGTATATACTAATAAATAGTTAAAACTTATTCAATTTAAACATCAACATGTGTCGTCTGCTGTACAGATTTAATACTTTATTGAACGCTTCATTTGTCTTTGTATATAACCCCCGCTAGAATGTACGGTAGTGTATGGAGTCGCTATCGACTTATGTGTTTGAATAGGTTTACAGTTAGTGTACAAGGCGTGTAGTGCAATTAATGCTGATATTATATTTGCTGTTGTTCTTTTTCTTTCTGCTTTCAGGTTGACGGCGGCCATTTGGTGGCGTGTAGGACACCGAGGCTGTCATCCTGCGAGCAGAAAGGAGAAGACTATTGTTTTTTCCGTAATGGATGTGTTATCTTTCTTTGTATATTGTATATGACATCGTTTCTGTTTCATGGTCGTTCTGTATACAGTTAAATAGAACGACTTACTAACTTTTCTTTTATCAATGGATTATTTATTTTTATCTAGTCTTTTAGTAATTATTAGCCTCCATGACATATATCACGTTTATCAGGCTGTGCTTGTTTTAGGGGCCTGAAGGGAGACGGTGGTTGTCCACCACGGTCTCGCGAAAGGTTCTTAAACCAGCCCCGCCGTAGACTACGGATGTCAGCGGGCGGTTGGCGGCTTTTTCCGGATGAGGAGGCCCGAGCCTTGTTATCTGAGGGAACGCCGCCACCTGCTTGCGCTTCCTTTGTTTTTGCATTTGAATCTTTGATTTTTTTTATAACATTTCATCGTTAGTTTTAAGGTGCGTGACATAATTCCAATTATATTATATAATTTTATTATTTTATTAATCCATTGGTATACTAACATTGCCCGATACATTTAAGGTTGGTGGAACTGTTTTGTTTAAAGACTTTAATATTTATTATACATGAGATATATGTGATTGTTTAACAACTGTGATATCTTATAACGTGCAGACGTGAAAAGACTGAACAAATGCTTACGTGCAGACGTGAAAGACTGAATTTTTACTAGTGTTTTTAAATTCAATCCTGCAGACGTCAAAGTCTGTTTTGTGTTGTTTTTTTGTTTTGTTTTTTAATATCCATGTAAAAGTCTATTCCGCCATGTTTTTGAATAAATTTAATGTCTTTTTATCGGACACTGGACAGCTATACTTTCCAGCTACGTAATGAATAAAGTTTTATGGAAAAAAATTGACCGACGTAAAAGTCATCGTATTACGTCATGCAACTGTATTAACAGTCAGTTAGGTAAAATAATTTTAACACACTGCGGTAGTATATTTAATTATTACTTAACTTTATAATAAAAGACGAGCATGAGTTCAATTTGTTCGCCCCATACATGTTGAGCCTTGCCAATAAAGCTCGAAACTCGCCTTATTCGAGAAAAAGGCGGCCAAAATGGAAAAAAACGGCCAATACGGGAAAAGTTCGGCCAATACGAGATTCAGCAAATCAGAAAAAACTCGGCCTTATATGAAAATCTACAATTTCGACAATTTTGGACGCCATTTTGAAGTTGTATGCTAAGTTTCGGTGCAAAAGTTAAAATCTTAAAAAATATAATATTGCAGTTTACCGAAAGGCTCGCAAAAACCATTAGTTGTTTCATTCCTTTATTGGCTACAGCTTATTTTGTTCTGAATATCATTTCCGGCTTCAGCAGACGACACAAAACAGCGAAAATTGTCAACACTTGCGATAATTTAACGAAACAGCGAAAAATCGTTAACACTTAAATAATTTAAGCAGCACAATGGACGGTGAGGACATGATGCGCTCGGCCGATGACATGTTGACTATAGAATCTTTAGCTGTATAAGACGTGAACGAGATAGAACAAAAGCTATTGCTTCGTGAAGTTGAACTTGCTGTACCATGGGAATTAGAAGATTTCCAGGCTCCGCCAGCGTCGGTACCAGACAGTGTCAATGAAATTGTGAAGAAAAATTCTGGCCAAGTACCAGTTTCGAACGTTTTAAGCGGTGGAATTAAACGATACATAAAATTTGGTGATGACAATAAAGCGCAGAACACAAAATACAAGACCAAAAAGTGATATGAAAATGTTTATTAATATATTGGAATAAAACCCCAAAATGTAATTAAGTCTTCGATGTCCAATTAAGTCCGAGACAACAGTTATTTTCGAAGTGATTTTCAAGTTTAAACAAGTTTTAGAGTAGGCTTTTGACAATTCACGCGACATTTATTTCAACATATTTCATGAAATAGTAATGAATGTAACACATTATTACAAAATGAGTTCCATTGCATTAATACCATCGCGTTTATTTTAATGAGTGGTTTTGTGATTTAAATTCTAATAGTAATGAATTTTCCCATGCAAAATATCGTATATGTATAAATTATTACATTCATGATTTGTTGATGGAGTCTATAAAAACAAAAGTCGTGGAAATTATCAATACCTACTCTAAAACTTATTTAAACATGAAAACGACTTCTAAAAAAGTATGTATCTCTGATTTAATGAACATGATAACATTTATTACATTTCGGGTTTTTATTACAAAACGGGTTGTTACTGTCGACCCGAAATGTAATAATGCATCGCAACCCACTTTGTAATAAATTATTACATTCATGATTTGTTGATGTAGTCTCAAAGAATAAAGGTCGGGGGAACAGTCAATACATACTCTAAAACTAATTTAAACATGAAAATAACTTCTAAAAAAGTCTGTATCTCTGATTTAATGGACATGATAAAATTTATTACATTTCGGGTTTTTATTACAAAACGGGTTTTTACTGTCGACCCGAAATGTAATAATGCATCGCAACACACTTTGTAATAAATTATTACATTCATGATTTGTTGATGGAGTCTATAAAAACAAAGGTCGGCGAAACATTCAATACCTACTCTTAAACTAATTTAAACATGAAAATAACAATTTAAACATGAAAATAACTTCTAACAAAGACTGTGTCTCTGATTTAATGGACATGATAATATTAATTACATTTCGGGTTTTTATTACAAAACTGGTTGTTACTGTCGACCCGAAATGTAAAAATGCATCGCAACCCACTTTGTAATAAATTATTACATTCATGATTTGTTGATGGAGACTTTAAGAACAAAGGTCGGGGGAACAGTCAATACCTACTCTAAAACTAATTTAAACATGAAAATAACTTCTAAAAAAGTCAATATCTCTGATTTTAATGGACATGATAAAATTTATTACATTTCGGGTTTTTATTACAAAACTGGTTGTTACTGTCGACCCGAAATGTAATAATGCATCGCAACCAACTTTGTAATAAATTATTACATTCATGATTTGTTGATGGAGTCTCTAAGAACAAAGGTCGGGGAAACTGTCAATACCTACTCTAAAACTAATTTAAACATGAAAACAACTTTTAAAAAAGTCTGTATCTCTGACTTAATGAACATGATAACATTTATTACATTTCGGGTTTTTATTACAAAACGGGTTGTTACTGTCGACCCGAAATGTAATAATGCATCGCAACCCACTTTGTAATAAATTATTAAATTCATGATTTGTTGATGGAGTCTATAAGAACAAAGGTCGGGGGAACAGCCAATACCTACTCTAAAACTAATTTTAACGTGAAAATAACTTCTAAAAAAGTATGTATCTATGATTTAATGGACATGATAACATTTATTACATTTCGGGTTTTTATTACAAAACGGGTTGTTACTGTCGACCCGAAATGTAATAATGCATCGCAACCCACTTTGTAATAAATTATTACATTCATGATTTGTTGATGGAGTCTATAAAAACAAAGGTCGGGGAAACATTCAATACCTACTCTTAAACTAATTTAAACATGAAAATAACAATTTAAACATGAAAATAACTTCTAAAAAAGACTGTATCTCTGATTTAATGGACATGATAAAATTTATTACATTTTGGGTTTTTATTACAAAACGGGTTGTTACTGTCGACCCGAAATGTAATAATGCATCGCAACCCCTTTGTAATAAATTATTACATTCATGATTTGTGGATGGAGACTTTAAGAACAAAGGTCGGGGGAACAGTCAATACCTACTCTAAAACTAATTAAAACATGAAAATAACTTTTAAAAAAGTCTGTATCTCTGATTTAATGGACATGATAAAATTTATTACGTTTCGGGTTTTTATTACAAAACGGGTTGTTACTGTCGACCCGAAATGTAATAATGCATCGCAACCAACTTTGTAATAAATTATTACATTCATGATTTGTTGATGGAGTCTCTAAGAACAAAGGTCGGGGAAACTGTCAATACCTACTCTAAAACTAATTTAAACATGTAAACAACTTCTAAAAAAGTCTGTATCGCTGATTTAATAAACATGATAACATTTATTACATTTCGGGTTTTTATTACAAAACGGGTTGTTACTGTCGACCCGAAATGTAATAATGCATCGCAACCCACTTTGTAATAAATTATTACATTCATGATATGTTGATGGAATCTATAAGAACAAAGGTCTGGGAAACTGTCAATACCTACTATACAACTAATTTAAACATGAAAACAACTTCTAAAAAAGTCTGTATCTCTGATTTAATGAACATGATAACATTTATTACATTCATGATTTGTTGATGGAGTCTATAAAAACAAAGGTCGGGGGAACAGTCAATACTTACTCAAAAACTTATTTTAACATGAAAATAACTTCTAAAAATGTCTGTATCTCTGATTTAATGGACATGATAATATTTATTACATTTCGGGTTTTTATTACAAAACGGGTTGTTACTGTCGACCCGAAATGTAATAATGCATCGCAACCCACTTTGTAATAAATTATTACATTCATGTTTTGTTGATTGAGTCTATAAAAACAAAGGTCGGGGAAACATTCAATACCTACTCTTAAACTAATTTAAACATGAAATAACAATTTGAACATGAAAATAACTTCTAAAAAAGACTGTATCTCTGATTTAATGGACATGATAAATTTTATAACATTTCGGGTTTAATTACAAAACGGGTTGTTACTGTCGACCCGAAATGTAATAATGCATCGCAACCCACTTTGTAATAAATTATTACATTCATGATTTGTTGATGGAGTCTATAAAAACAAAGGTCGGGGAAACATTCAATACCTACTCTTAAACTAATTCAACCATGAAAATAACAATTTAAACATGAAAATAACTTCTAAAAAAGACTGTATCTCTGATTCAATGGACATGATAAAATTGATTACATTTCGGGTTTTTATTACAAAACGGGTTGTTACTGTCGACCCGAAATGTAATAATGCATCGCAACCCACTTTGTAATAATTTATTACATTCATGATTTGTTGATGGAGACTTTAAGAACAAAGGTCGGGGGAACAGTCAATACCTACTCTAAAACTAATTTAAACATGAAAATAACTTCTAAAAAAGTCTGTATCTCTGATTTAATGGACATTTAAAAATTTATTACATTTCGGGTTTTTATTACAAAACGGGTTGTTACTGTCGACCCGAAATGTATTAATGCATCGCAACCCACTTTGTAATAAATTATTACATTCATGATTTGTTGATGGAGACTTTAAGAACAAATGTCGGGGGAACAGTCAATACCTACTCTAAAACTAATTTAAACATGAAAATAACCTTAAAAAAAGTCTGTATCTCTGATTTAATGGACATGAATAATTTTTATTACATTTCGGGTTTTTATTACAAAACGGGTTGTTACTGTCGACCCGAAATGTAATAATGCATCGCAACCCACTTTGTAATAATTATTACAATTTGGGTTTTTATTACAAAACGGGTTGTAACAGAGCAGATGTTTCATAATTTGTTCTGCTCGTGTCATTCGGGTTCTGCGTTATCTTACCCTGTTCCCGACGACAATAATTATTCATGGGATTGTTGTTCTGATTATACATTTCATAATACTGTAGCTAATGAAATATGATTGAATCGCTTCCGACGTCTTATATATCGTGATGAATTGCTGTCCGTTTTAATAGATTGTACTGATTGCATACTAACTACGCTGCTCATACTTAGAGAAGTCTGATAATTGGATAACTATAAAGGCATTCGCAATATTTTATTCATTATCCGTATAAATGTAATGTTTACGGTAGCATGTTTATAAAACAGTCTTTACACATAATATAACGACATCGAAACATGTTTATCAAACTATTTCCAACTCAACGAAGACACTGGCAACGTTACCTTTCGCAAATGATAAATGAAAAACGCATTCAACTCCAGCGTGCCCGCATCGACCAGAACTCAAATATTAAGACATATTTACTAGACGTATTTCATTGATTTAGTATTCTACATCGCCCGTGAACGTGCTAATAATAATTAACTATAGTACTGACGTTGGCGAATAGTTGACCTATGGTTATAGCCTGAATTGTATTGCAGTAAATAAATTCATGGAGGTTAAACCTGATCTCAGTATTCACATTAAACAGCAAAAGACGCCTCGTAACATTAATGAATATCTAACCAACACTAAATATGTGTAGCAAAATTTGACGACGCGATGAACTCAATGAAATACTGTACCTGTGTAATAACTTTGAAAATGATAACATGAAGTCATTTTAAAATAACATTATGGATGATATCTTAAACACTTTCCATCTGACAATACCACCACAAAAAAAACGTGCATATAAATAAGCCGCCAGATATTGCAAATTATTTCGATAACTCCAGCTTGTGTTAATAATTGACCATCATACCATCTGATATACTAGGTTAACATATAATAGCATAGCATAACAAGTAATCGCTTAGCATAAAATAATGTATGTGACATATGCTGACATAAGCGTTTATTTTTGGCGTTGAAGAAAGTTTGGGAGTAGGATTACTTTTCTTTTCTTGTTTTAGGCTCATTGTTTTCGTTCTGTCGATTGCGATCAACTTATAATACTTACAAACGCGGAGAGCAATTTAAACCGTGATATCTTAAGTTACTGCGTTCCAAGCGTTCGGTCGTTTTGTATTGGCACGGAAAACATAATAATATTGGTATTTTATTCACACAATATGGGGTGCATAACGACAATCTAGCACTAAATTATTGTTTGCATGTATGTATATTTAATCTTTAAGTATTTGCTGTATCAACAAAGTGAACGATATCTATACAACGTTGGTAACATAAAGATATCCGTATACAAATTATTATATATTACGTTATTTGAACTTGAAGAAGTTGCTAAGCCGGTGCGTACAATAGAAATAAATGTTATTGGCGCCTTTGTGTTTTGGCTCCAATGGATAAGCATTTGTAGTTCCGTGCAGTTAAGCAAAGTGAATGGTATTAAGAACACGCTGTGTGCATACCTAATCCTAATACCAAACAGCAGGAATAATGTTATAAGAATAATAACAATTGAAGTAGTTGATAAGCTTATGAGTATCATTGAACTTATCTATCTTGGCCTCGCTGTTGCCTAACTCCGGCTGCCAAGTGTTTGAGTACAATTTCCCAAAGTCAACGGTATCTATAGAACGTCTGGGCCATACTGATATGATCACACTACACAACATACTTGTATTTAACATTGAAGTAGTTGATAAGACATTCAGTAAACCTAATCATTTGTGGCGTCGTTGTTGCCTGGCTCCCACTGACTAGTGGAGTCATCGGCTGAAGATTAACATTAAACAATATAACAATTGTTTTAAAAGTATGCAAGATTTTTGTAACAGTTTACCATTTGTTAAGTGTATGGGTGTTATACTAAAATATGTATCATGTCACCTATTGTTTCATGGTCAGCGTGTTTGTGTTCGATGGGCGTTAATACAAATGATACTGCTGCAATGTTTTGATAATATATTTGATGCGTAAGCTGATTTGTTTAATTAAGTTCTATTTTATTCAGTGGACGCTTTCGTCAAATGTTATCCCGATGATATAATCCAAACGAGATGAACACTAGTTTTCATGTGAGATATTGTTACGTCATGGTTAATTGTTAAAGCAAATGAGTATATTAATTAACATGATCATTAATTAAAGTTTAATGTTAAAGGGACCGTAAACCGCGATTGACGAAAAAAGAAAAGTTCTAAAATACCGTATTTTTTTTAATTATTAGTTTATATTGATTAAAAGTTCACGACTGGTATATTACATAACTAGAAAACAGTTGTTAAGTTGTCATATTTTCAGTATATTCGGTAATAATTGTTTCTGGGTACAGGTACCAGGTAACTGCCAGTTAACTATAAATAACGCAAGTAATCTGATCTTCATCGTCACGTGATAAACCCAGGAATGCAAAATGTGCATGCGTAGTGAATTGTATATATTTTATATATAAAATGATCAATCCACTTGCGTTACGTATAGTTTGCATATCGTTATGTCACCTATTTTTGCGATTTACTTTCGATTTCACATCGCGAAATTGTATTACCGAATATACTGAAAATATGCAATTTATTAAGTAATGTAATATAGCAGTCGTGATATTTTAAACAATATAAACTAATAATTGAATAAAATACGGTATTTTGGAACTTTTCTTTTTTCGTCAATCGCGGTTGACAATGTGTTCTTACCATTTCAGGAAATACGTCAATTGGTGAGCTGCTTTGAGAAAAATTATTAACACGATACAAAATATACGCTAGAACTGACATCGTGTTACGTTGCCAACTTAAGTAGGCACACTGATGCAGTAATCGTGTATGGAAAAACGAGTTTAAGGATCAAAAAAGAAGTAAAATACCATAATTGTTCTAATTTGCTGTATGAATTGCTCACTGTAAATATTTTCCATCGGAAAACAAACCGAACATTCAATCTAAATTTTACAGTTTTTTCTATCGTGTTCACTATTCACAATCATCGCGACGTTTGCTAGAACAAACAGCGGAGTGAGAATGTCTTAGGTTTAAAAAAATCAAAAGATGTATTACATTGCCTAATCGAATGCGACATGAGGAAGTGGATGTTTAGTATTTCCGACACACACAATGATGTTTAATACGCAACTTAGGAACACGAACCTCTGACCTCGTATATCAAACAAAACACATTTTAAAAATATATACACACATTAAGTTATACAAATACCGATAGAGTTATCTTGCTTAACATTTTTTTATGTAATTTTTATGTTACATTATGGTATGTTGTTATTTGTATTCACGTGACAGACTGTCTGTCTGGCTGTCTGTCTGTCTGTATGTTTGTCTGTCTGTCTGTCTGTCTGTCTGTCGGTCTGTCTGTCTGTCTGTCTGTTTCTCTGTCTGTCTGTCTGTCTGTCTGTCTGTCTGTCTGTCTGTCTGTATGTCTGTCTGTATGTCTGTCTGCCTGTGTAGTGTTGCCAATCTGTTGTCCTTGCTGTAGAACGATGTTTCATGTGCCATTTTAAATTTAACGGCAACGTCATTTCCAGCTTAACTCTTAAAACGTGTTAACGCACCACGGAACATGTATATAACCGAACACGTATTGAACGATTTTTTATGACAACAAATGGCAAGCGCTATCTGTAGATTGGTGATGGTTCATTGGATTTGAGCGACACAAGTGATATCAATGCGGTCTGATTACAAGCTCATATTTCTCCGGTGATCTCTGGTTGCAAGTACAAAGTGTAAATAGATATGCCAGTAAATGACAATTTTTTTAATGGAATATGAGGTAGTGGGCGAATACCCATAGAAAGCATTCCATGAACGATCCCCTCACAATGTTTGTATCCGGGTGGTTGATCAAACCCGCGATCTTCGGATGTGCATGTAAGCGCATACGACATAGCTATCAAGCCAGTCTTCCCTTCGACTAGTATTAATACAAAAGCACGTCTTATATAGTACGTAAATTGCGTGTTATGGAAATAATTATAGACGTGAGTAAATTAAATATTATTCCATTTATAGTATATTTACATGTATATCATCTACAGGGGTGTATAGAGATATGGGTTTTAGATTTATCGGTGAGAATGCACAATCGCACCAATGTCCGAAAACTTTTCCCTTTTTAATATTTGTACTGTAAACATGAGTGCATATGTATTTCATTTTGAATTTAACACACACACACATATACATACACACACACACATATATATATATATATATATATATATATATATATATATATATATATATATATATATATTGTGTCAATGCTAATAACCCTATTTGCGTCAGTTGTGCTTCATCAATTTTATTTAAAAAAATTAGGCGATGTATCTGACTCTGTGTTTTTAGCGTCAATAATTCTTTAATTCCTACCTTTCATTTAATTAAATGTTAACTCATATTTAATAGTTATACACAATCGGTAGTTGAGAATAGCAGACTAGTTTTTGATCAATCATGGTCTGAATTTTGGCGTATCGGCGCCGATTGAGATCTATGGTCTTCTGTATAGTTGTATTCTTTATCAACACGTGTGTTCTGAATATCTTAAAGGAACCTCGTAGTGATAAGCGAACCATCTGAGAAAAGGCCTGTTATATGATTAGTAGTGAACAAAACACGGAAACTACAGAAGAGCAGATGTTTGATAATTACTTCTGCTCGTATCATTCGGGTTCTGCGTTATCTTACCCTGTTCCCGACGACAATAATTATTCATGGGATTGTTGTTCTGATTATACATTTCATAATACTGTAGCTAATGTAATTTGATTGAATCGCTTCCGACGTCTTATCTTTCGTGATGAATTGCTGTCCTTTTTAATCAAATTTACTGATTGCATACTTAGTACGCTGCTCATACTTAGACAAGTCCGATAATTGGATAACTATTAAATCATTCGCAATGTTTTATTCATTATCCATAGACGTATAAATGTAATGTTTTCGGAAGCATTATTATTCAACAGTATTTACTCATAATAATTTATTAAAGCGCAGAGTATCAATTAAATTGCTAAACTTACAAATATGCATATGATAATGTAACTAAAATGTGTAAACAATACATGTATTTAATGTAAATGTCAAGTTATACCTTAAACATACACATATTTTGAAAAATCAAGATCCCGCTATACGTTGTTTTAACAACATATTCGAGGCTCGAATGCCTAGTTTTTTAACACGACCACTGCATGTGTGTGGAGAGTTGTCTTTAATTTGTTGTTGATGCAAACATACATGTAAACACACGTACATTATTTTGTTTCGAACACCATTGTTTAATATACAGTCAGAATATTTATTATCTAATCATCGTCATACATTTCATCAAAATATATATTGCCGATACATGAATATATGGCAAACTGTGACCGTCGAATACATTTGTATTGACTGTATGTATTGATTTCTACATAGATTAAACACCAATATTGCGTCCCTAGATGCAATCAGATAAAATTAGTTTAAATAGCAGAACAACACACGCATACGTGTTTAATAATATGATTGTGTATATGCAAACTAATAAACAGCATGTCAGCTAGAACATAAAGGTAAATATACAGAAATAGCATAACACCTGTTTACACCTGTTCTGTTATGTTAAATGATCTGTTAAACAGGTATCGGAAATTGAATTTTAGTTGTCCGGTCCAAAATATGCTCGCACCGGGCTGACGGGAAACCACAGATTTCTATCCCGGTAGGTATTTTATATATCCACAGAGCAATCATGATTTTACAACGTCAATGATTTTTTTGTACTAGATAAAAAAGTCACAAATACATTAACACAATTCGAACTGTTTCTTTTAACTGCCGATTTAAACAGTGTTTCTTGAACATTACCCGATATAACGACATCGATACATGTTTATAAAACTATTTTCCATATCGACGAAGACACTGGCAACGTTACCGTTTGCAAATGATAAATAAAGTACGCATTCAACTCCGGCGTAACTCAGAATGTCATAAAAGTAATGAAATGTTACACAATATTATCAAATGTCATTACTTCTTTAATACGAGTGCCCGCATCAATCAGAACTTAAATACTAAGAAATATTGACTAGAAGTATTTCATTGATTGAAAATTCTAATTGCCAGTGAACGTGCTTATAATAATTAAATATACTACTGACGTTGACGAATAGCTGATCTATGGCCAAAGCCTGACTTGTATTTCAGTAAATAAAACCATTGGGGGTAAACCTGATCACAGAATTCACATTAAACAGCAAAAGTATGTTTCGCCACATTAATAGATATCTAACCAACAATACAATTGTGTAGCAAATTTAGACGACGCGATGAACTCAATGAAATACACTACCTGTTGAATAACTTTGAAAATTATAACATGCAGTCATCTTAAAATAACATTATGCACGAAAATCGTACCCCATCCACAATTTCACACAGTGATGCAAATGCTACCTTTATACCTTGGTTCGTATCTTAGTGTAACAGAGCTAAAAACTAATAAAATGACAATGTCAAATCGAACTAAATACAAAAATACCCACCACACAATATATATATATATATGTGTATATATATATATATATATATATATATATATATATATATATATATATATATATATATATATATATTGTTTTATTTATTTATATTGATATATATACTGTTTATTGTATTAATTATTCGCGCCCAAAATAATTCAACCTCCTGTCACCATCTACAAGTGTTAACTTTCTAGGGCTCTAAGGAATACTAACCAAAACTACGTCGGAATTGAAGTTAATTTATAATCTGAAAGTATGAAACAACACACCCTACAGTATGAATGCACATGCCATTACTGATAAATGCTTTCTTTAAAAAAGGTTCCTAAAGTCATCCTTTGAGTATCTTTTATGTTCCGTTGCTCACAAGTAAAACTCAACATGTAAGCAGAACGAGTAATCTTTGTAACGTGTTACTTTGTTTGATAGCATTGAGAAATGCTATCCGTGCAAATATTCACTTAACAACCTGATAAAACTAAATATTAATAAATATTGTATAGTATCATTGCAACAGAAGGTAATCTCTCTTCTTTTGTTTGTAGATTCATTTGATCTATGTAGACTAAATGCAAAAGCAGCGGATACAAATTAAATTGTCATTATCAACCAGAGACAACCATTTACGTTAAATACAAATAAACAGTCATAACAACTAGTAATTATTAAATTATCATTTAGAACGTCATTCACTCAGTTTGCTTCTAATTCGATATGACTTGTGGAACAATTGACCATTGCATGTATCAAAGTACTCTCTTTTTTTAGTTACATGCCATGATGTGTTTCAGGCACTGCACACAGGTTATTGTCTAATGAAAAACATACATGCTTCAAAAATGCTTTTTACTCCTTGATTTTTGACGTTTCTCAGTGAATCTTTGCAGGTAAGTTATTTTCCGTTTTGTTTGCGCAACGGCGAAGTACCGAGAAAATATTTTATAAACAGAGTGCATCTGTCTTCATATAATAAATGAACCGATATATAATACCTTATATCATTGACTGATTCAGATGATTAATTTTGTTGATATGCAAGTGTAATGGTAAGCCATTATAAACTAAGCAACAGTATATTAAAATATAAAAAATATGTTAACTTTGATTTGCAAAATGAGACATTGGGAACAATTTCTAATCGTCTTCTTCAAATATTTTGTCACATTATTTCGAATAAGAATTGGTTGATAACTTGAATAAACAGATGATGTTGGTACCTGCCTGTACAGATTCGTCAGGTTCTTTACAAAGAAGAAGTTATATTTGAATTTAGCACTAAAGTATACAATAAATATTGCAACAAGATAGGATTAAATACATATTTTTGAAGTTTTTTCGTGTAGATCAAATCTAGAGCTTTCAAATCTGATGTTTGATACAATAATGAAAAGCTGTGTCACACATTAAAAACTCCGCACATGAAGTGAGTTTGTTTTTTTAAGCTGAGGGTTTATCTTCACGAAATCTAGTTCAACATTGAATCTGGTTCCTATGAAACATACAAATATGACAGCAAATTTAGTTTTTAACGGCATATTGTCTAAACGTGATTTGTGTTAGATTTTTGTCGTTTATGCCAACGCGGTGGTTTATGGCTCTGGTAAACTAAACATATCAAACGTCGGTTGATATCGTAATTGTGTGCGCCATTACTTGCATTATATCGTCATTTTCTTCATGGGAGTGTATACATAAACCTGTAGAAGCACAAGCAATTCCAGCAGTAGACACCTTTAAGGGCATCACTAATGCTAAATTGTGTATTTCGATACCACTCATATTGTTGATCACTTTCTAGTTATGGCGTAAAGCATGGAAATCAAGGTTCCTGGTAATAAACAAACGGGCTCCAGACATGTTTAAAATAACAAACATGTTTTAAATAACGGTTTTTACAACACGGCATTACTAGACATTATCGTAAGGTGTATGTTTTAAAGCAAATTACAAGGATCAACAAGGAAACAGAAACGGAGACCATTTACATAAGGTAGTCGCATGATGGAGGATGAAATTAAGGTACGTACGGAAAGTGAATTCTTTTGAAAATTGTCTGTAATTTCTTCATGGGAGTAGCACTTAATTAAACAGTGTTATTTATACTATGTTTATATTTATTAAGTCTTTTTGAAGCTTTAATGCTTTTTATGAGATAAAAAATAGCATGAAGCTGCAACTTGTGTTATAACATTAAATAAAAATGTATTTAAATACATAGCTTTAATCGGCACAAAAATGTATATACACAAAACTGCAGAGGATTTAGCAACAGTACCTAACCCGACACAATTCTGGGTACGTAAATTAGTAGTATTTCTATATTTGGAAATTAATTTTAATTATTAATATTTCTAAATTTGGAAATTATATCGTCATGTACCCTACCCTTGCATCAGTACTTTAAACAATACATTTATGTGCATATGGCTATGACACAAACATTACATATCTAATACATTGCACGGGAGCAATTTTCATGCCGACCTGAGCATTAAACAAACCAAGCAAATATTTACCATCACATTTTAAAATATAGTAGATCGCACCCTACATTTAGTCATTTATCCGATGAGTTTCAGACTGTTATTATGTAACATTTCCTGCATGCTTTGTGTAATTTAAATACAAAAATACTAGTCCGTGTGAACGGACCTTTATACAAAGTCCGTATCCAATATTCGACTGTTAACATAATTTCACATGAATTGTCATTTAAATTAGTTCATATAAGACGCAACTTTTTCCAATAAATCAAATCAAAATCAAAATGGGTAGGCATTTGCTTTCGCTGTTTTGCCCAAGATTTGCGTAGTTAAAACTGGTAATAAGAGTAAATATGACAATGCCATAAACATTGCATCTTAATTAAATTATTTCCTTTTGAACATTTCTAAATATTCAGAGATACGATCATAAAAAAGCAATTTGCATATAAATAAGCCGCCGGATATTGCAAATTGTTTGGATAACTCCAGCCTGTGATAAAAATTATATGACCTTATCATACAATCTGATATACTAGGTTTACAGATAATAGAATAGCATAAGGTATCGCTTAGCATAAAATAATGTATGTGACATATGCTGACATTAGCTATTATTTTTAACGTTACAGAAAGTTTGAGATTTAGAGTACTTTTCTTTTTTTTTCTACAGATATGCCATTAACTTTCGTTCTGTCGATTGCGATCAACTTATAATAATTACAAACGTAAATGGTGAGCAATTTAAACGTGACAACCTAACTTACTGCGTTCCTAGCGTTCGGTCGTTTTTTATTGGCACGGAACACTTAATCTTAGATTTTAATACAACGGAATCGCGCTAACAATCAAGCTAAATTCCAAGCATTAATTAATTCAAACAAGATGGTGTGTATGGTGCAAATCAGTTATGTTGTCATTTATCTAGATTTATTAAGCGAATTACACAAATCGAAGCAAAATAGAGCTAAAATTTAAATTAATTTGGACTGTTTAGTTTTATCGACAAGACCGTTTAATACAAATGTTATTATTTAAAAAAGGGTCAATATTAAAATGCGTTGCATTTATTTTACACTATAAGTTGCTCCAATGTCTCTCATGGCGGATATAGGGATAGTAAAAAAGTATGTCCGGCTAGTTCGGATATCTCAATTGTTTATACCGAAAATATATAAATGTTAAGAAATATTTTACCATGGTAATTCTCGAAGCTCGTTAAATGCAAAAGCATGAATGATTTTTGCATATTTATTTATGTTTGTATCGTATGCACTAACACTTAAGTAGATGTTTAGAGAATGATTCACATGCAATGGGGGATCAATACAGCAGACACAGACGAGATTATATAAGCAAACCTCACCAACAGTACCAGTATTCATGATTTTAATTGTATAGAAGAAGCAATCTGTAAGAATAAAACTTGGCATTTCTATCTGATGATCTTTACATATTGATTATATGTATTTATAGCTTCTTACATGCCATTGGTCTTTGAGTGTACTTGAATAAGTACGGAAGATTAATCGAACTAAATCATGGTTTTGAGAAATTGTATATTTCATTTTGTAGTTGTATTGTATGAATGGAGTCTCTGCTAACGGTGTAGTTATACGTCCATTTCAGAGTTATAACACATTAAGTGCCGTGAAAGTATTGAAGAGTTGAGATACTACGGAAATATTGTATGCTTTCATTAATCCAATTTGAACAATAAAGCAGTACTTAATTCTGTCTTCACCTAGTTATATCCATTAATATATTTTGAATATTGCCCTGAACACTAAATACCTTGATTATTGTGTCAATTGCTTCGTTAAGTGATTCGTTATGTGTGTTTTTAAATTGGCTGTTGAGATATAAATGCATACACTTGAAACAGCTATTTTACGTAAATAGTATAATTATAAACAATTCTATATGAATAGAATAACATCATGAAAAAGTACTGTCAAAATAAAATAATAACTCCAGTTGTTTTTGTTCAAGCCATGCGGTTTTTTGTTGACAATCGTATTGATGAACACTTATGATTTGCATGTCCAATACCATGTCTAAGAACAAATGATTTTGTGTCTATATACGTATAATTATTTCAATTATTCTAAAGCCAACGTGCAACAAAGTTTAATAAACTTGACTAAAAATATAAAATACCATTTTCACAGCGAACAACGGTCCGTAAGAAATATTCGATGCATGAATTACTTAAACATGCACCAATAGAGTACTGGGCATTGGCTAGGTCTTTTTATTTTAGCTTTTGGTGCACGATGTCATCGCAAAACTTTCAAACGAAAAACAAAAATTGGAGGTTCGCAGCTGTTCCGTTGCGTTCCGTCCTAATTATTGCCCGTCCACCTTATTAGTATAGGCGATTCAATTTCAAAGCAAGCATTCTAACAGTATTTGACAAGGCAAAGAGAAACATATCAATAAGAAACCCATTCATTTGATCAAACTGTCCAGCTGAAATAAAAGTTATTTTATCATAATATCGATTTGCTTATCAATGGTAAGATTTTATTCAAATATCTGAAGTATATTTCTTTGGTTTGCAGTCACGAACAATATGGACATATATTTAAACGTGCTGTGGGTCGTTGTGGGATTTTACATTTTGTAAATGACCAATACTTCTATTCTCATTAAGTATGTATTATGGTTGTACGATAATGCAGTCTAGTTCTTTGTTGTTGTTTGTTGATGTTTTTTTGGTAACTTTGAAAAATGAATACCCGTATCCGTGTACCTCACATTAAACTAACAAATCAGAATTGATTTATTTCAATGAGTGATTTAGACGAATCTGCGAAACACATTGCTTTAAGCTTTGCTCTGAGCTCCTTACCGTAAGCTAACAAATATAGGACATTATCAATTGAGCCATTGGAATGCATGAACAATATTATAATTGAATATTATTAAGATAAGCACATGGTTATACAGGTAGGAAAAACACGTGCTTGTTTATTCAGTCGGTAACGCAGTATCCGAATATTCGGTCCGGGACCGAATATTCGGATATTCGGATATTCGTTGACATCCCTAGTATTTACATTTCACAGTTGGTAAGTTACGCCAGAAAATGTTCATGTATTAAAGATTGTAATGATCGTAATCGTATATTAATGAAGAAATTGCTAATACACGTTTTTTTTAATGATAACCTACGAAGTATTCGCTAAATTTCACTCCAAGTATGGTGATTTATTTCAAAATATCATGTTTCTATAAAATGGCATTTATCTAATGGAATGTCCCATCCATCATTTTATGGATATGTTTTGAAGCGTGTTCGCAAATTAAAATACCTTATGAAAATGTTTATGTTAAACTTTTTAATTTAATCAACTCATTTTTATCAAAAGAATATGATGTTAACTTACTTAAAAACACATTCTTGTTGGTTTTCGATTAACTATATCTTTCTTCTCTTAAAATTTGGAATTATTAATGGAATGACCATTTTATATGTTTGATTCTTAAATATTTTATAACCAAAGCTGGTTTTATTTGTAATTCGATTATACAGTACTGCCCCTTTAATATTTTTTTTATTTTACAGTACTGACCCTTTAATTATATTGGATTTGTTTCACGCCATCGTGATTTTCATTAAAATATTGAAATACAATTTCATAAGATAGGACGTTTAGACTAAGACTAACATTTCTGAATTCAGATCAAATAGGCTCTAAAAGTATACCGCATTTTCCGCTGATCATAACGAACAACAATTACCCGTTTTCATAGGGTTTTCATTTAATGCAATGTATTACCACACACACAGAGAAAGGCAACACTATATGCCCGTCCGCAATATTAGTGTCAGGTACATATAAACCAACACAAACCGACTAGGAACAAACCCAATCTTAATAGTAGCGAGCGCTTTCGATGTTCGAGCCGAGCAACATAAACTTCTCTGTATTCAACGCTCATCCTAGTATTATATTTGTCCCATTTTTTCAAAGTGACATTTAAAATAAATAGATCTAATAACCTTAACAATAATTTTAATTCATTCTTAGAGCGCTTGTATTTGTTCTGGTACACAAAGTAGTCTTAAAAATTGTCGCACACAAAATGTAAAACAAGAAAAAACATCATCATATGCCTCAATTCAATTTTAGGCAGCATACAAATTGTAACACATTACGACCGCGAAAAGAAGATTTTATCAAAATCCAATATGGCGGCGATAGCTCCTACCAAAGTTGTGTCGATATCAACATACATGTACATGTAGATTTACACACGGAGTCGTTCTAAACATAAATTATAAAAAACTATACTCGCCCTATGTGTTCATGGACGCTGCAGATTTTGATGGCGTCAAGATCTAGCCGTCACATCGTGTAGTGTGTGACCCGAACACAAGATTATCCGTAATAATTATATTAAGCTTTGAAACACTTGTTGCAAACGGGTAATTCTTACTGAATAGACTTTCTTTGATAAAATAACAAAAGAAAAAAGTTTATTCGTCAAAGAAAATACCCTTATGTTTACTTACATGCATAAGCAAAACAATTCGAATAGACTGCTGAGCCACAATACACACCCATCACTATACTCTACACACACAATTTTACATCCAAATAGGCACGCACATTCTGAAAATCAATCACACGAATAAGGTAGATCTACATGTAGATCTTAATCCTTTTTCTCACCGGTTCCATCCGAGGTAAGTAGTCCATAGAATATGCACTTTTTCATAATAACATCTACGATACATTAACACGAAATAAATGCGCGTCTTTAATGTTTTATTCCCAGATATCGACTGCTACTGGTATTACTAGTTTCGTGTGCACCAAAAGATGACATCACAAAAATGACGCAATAAGTATGTCATTTTATGACGCCATCAATCAGCTGATTTATTATATGGATGGCGAAAAAATGTGTCCGTAGACTAGATCTAAAAGGTTGAAGGTCGTATAATTTTAAAGCTTAAGTTTTCTCGACGCTAGAGATTCATTATAAAAAATCATCTAGTAGTAGAATATAAGTAGTCCGTGCACGCGACAGGTATATTCAAAAAGGAGGGAGGCAGGCTAGTTTATTTCATAAGGTGTTATACCGTCAATGTCGGTATAAAAATGGGATAAACTAACATTTTGCATATTTGATGCTGCAAACAATATATTTCAAATCAAAAATACATGAAGACAAATCCTAGTCGGACACGGTGCATGGTGGTTGATGCTAGCGTTGAATCGTACACTGCACAAGAGCGTAATTGTATTTATGTTCGACCGTAATAATATTACATCTGTGTTCACTGCTTTAGGCATTTGAGACTTAAGTGAATTAAATCTTTAGTGATATGAACCATGCTCAAAATATTCGATAACATACCTTGCAATCTTATGTACGCTTTACTTTCATTGCACATTCATTGTGGCCCATGGACATTTGTCAAAGCCGCACATATTAACCCATTCTAAATTTGTATTAATTAAAGCTAAATAAAAACGGTTAATATTGAGCTATAGTTCTAAATGTATCTGTTTGAAAATGACAATTACTTCAATAACGCGGGTCGCGATAGGAAAGCAGATGCAGCGAGTCACTAATCATCTTTGCAGCCTCATCTAATGGGTTGTCTTCTCTGGGGCAAAACAATAAATAAATATTATAAAGTACATACCACTGATATTCAGGAGTTCGTAAATATTTAAGCACGCAGGTGCTGAAATAAGATTGGGTACATAAAATATTGTATTTGGATAAGGCTTACCTAAATTAAGCTTATTTACAATAACCATAAAAATATTGTTAAGGAAGAATATTTGACGAAAAAATTTTACGAAGCGTTTCTGTATATTAATAATTTGAGTTACAAAATGTTAGGAAAAACAATTGTTACATTGTTTGTTTTGGTAGTACTCGTAATGTTTTTTAACTTTCAAGAAATGGCATAGAACATTGGAATCAGGGCTACTCGGTAATAAAACAATGTTCTTCAGACATGTTTACAAGAATGGAAACGATTAAAATATTTGTTTTACAAAACCACAGTAACGTGTCATTACCGTCAGGTGTATGTATTAAAGCAAACTACACTGCACATCAGGAAAACACACCCAGACACTATTTACAACAGGTAGTCGTAGGATGCATGTTCATTAATTGCATCAGTTTCATGTGACAAAGTGTACAGAATATCAACGAAGGTTTTGTTATGAAAATGGCGATCCTCAATAATTCTGTGAAATAAATATCATGACCGTCTTTCATTTCCGTGTCCTTGAAATGGTTTTGTTTATTTGCATGTTTATTCTTAATGACTAGTGTATGTTACAACATATTATGTTGGTATGTATTTTAAAATGGCAAATAATGATGTGTATATGTTAGTAAGTATACAATGTCCTGGTGTATAACCTTAACAACATTGACCTTGACCGGAATAGCCCCTAATGCTATCCAAACTGTGTTATCCATAAACAACTTATTCTATCAAAATTATGTTAATGATTGGTCATATCTCCTATCATGCCTTCTACCAAATCCCAATCTAACAGCTAAGATTTACAACTTCGTTTCAAACATGGTTATACCTTTTTTAGATAACGTAACGATCGTTTCATTAGCTGACATTTGCTGAAGAAACATATGGCTTAATGTTCCATATGCAAACAGAAGTCGCCAAGATCAAAGAATAAACCATAGGCGAACAAAGTAATTGTTCAGCATACTCTTTTAAAAGCTTTCTGTCGTTTAAAGGCTTATTTCAACTTAAACAAAGCATTAAGTTGCACTTTGTGTTATAAAATGAAATGAAATTTATTTAAATACATAACTTTAAATCCGAACAATAGTGAATGTGTTAAAGACACTTCTGTTTTTTTTTTCTAACATTACCCGACAAAATTTATTGTAAGACAATTAGATACATGCAGCATTTCTAAATTGGAAAAACATATATTTTTTGACCCGTGTTTTAGTACTTTCAACAATACATTTATGTTAATACAGCTATGACTCAAACATAACATACCTAGTACATTGCACCTTAGCAATTTTTACTCCCTCTTGAGCATAAAAAAGTAGGAAGCATTTACCATCCCATTTCAAAATAGATAAGATCGCCCATTCATTAAGTCATGTATCTGATAAGTTTAAAAAAATGTAATTCTTTAACACAAAATCTTGCATGAATTGTGTAATTTAAATACGAACATACTAGTCCTTGTGAACGGCTCTTTATACAAAATCCGTATGCAATATTTTACGGTTTACATAAGTTCACCAGCATTGTCATTTAAATTAATTCATGCAAGAAGCAACGTCTTCCAATTAATCAAATCAAAATCAAAATTGGTGAGCATTTGCATTCGCTGTTTCGTCAAAGATTTGCATATTGGTAATAGCAGAAAAATGACAATGTCATAAACATTGCATCTTAATGAATTCATTTCAATTTGAACATTTCTTTATATTCAGAAATACGGTCACAAAAACAATTTGCATATAAATAAGCCGCCGGAGATTGCAAATTGTTTTGATAACTCAAACTCGTGCTAAACATGATATGACCTTATTATACCATCTGATAAACTAGGTTAACATAAAATAGCATAGCACAACAAATTAACAAGTTAAAGCTTGAAATAAAATAATGTATGTGCCATATGTTGACATTAGCGATTTTGTTTTTTTGCCATACAGAAAGTTTAAGAGTTAGAATACTTTTCGTATCTTTTTTTCTACAAATATGCCATTTTATTTCGATTGCGATCAACTTAGAGAGCTAGAGTAAATACAATTTTAACAGTCACCACTGAAGTAACTGCGTTTCTAGCTTTTGGTCGTTTTTTTATCGGCACGGAACACTCAATGCTATGTGTTAATACAGCGTAATCGCGCACCAACAGTAATGGTACATTCCAAGCATAATTTTATTATAACGACATGGTATATGTAGTTTAATTTTATCTGTTTATCTAGATATTAAACGCAATACACAAATCGATGCAAAGCTAGAGCAAAGGTTACACTGATTTGAGTCAGTAAAGTTTTATCGGCAATACCGTTTAATACTAATGTTATTTTTTTAAATCAAATTCAATACCAGAAATGTTCAGATATCTCAATTGTTTCTAGCGTACATAGATAAATTTCACGAAAAATTCTACAATGGGAATTCTTAAAGCTCGTGAAATGCAAAACCATTAAGTGATGTGTACATATTTATTTATCTTTGTATGGAATACATGAACAATTATTTAGATTTTTAGAGCATGATTCGTATGAGTTGGGGATCAATACAGCACACGAAGACAAGATTACATAAGTTAAATTCATCTACAGAACAAGTAATCGTGATTTGTATTGAATTGAAGAAGCAATCTATAGGAAAAAGACTCGGCATTTCTATCTGATACTCTTCATAGATTGATTATATTTATGTATAGTTTCTAACAAACCGTGGATCTGTTGAGTGTACTTGAATAAGTACGAAAGATTTATTTTACTTAATCATGTTTTTCAGAAATTGCTTCATTTCATGTTTGTAGTTGTATTTTGTTTCAATGAAGCCTCTTCTAACTGTGTAGTTACACTACCACTTCAGAGTAATAACACATTAAGTGATGTGAATGCATGAATACATTCAAGAGTTGAGAGACTGAATGCATATTGGGCACACATTACCCGATTCAACGTCGATTTTAATGTAACCAATCCTTATGAGATGTAATATATAAACTTATGATTTGTATCATACACTTATTAGAGGTTTCGTTCAATTTTCATTTTCATCACCAGAATAAAGATTGCTGTTGAATTATGTAATATTAGCCATGTTTCTAAATATTTATAAAACTTGTTTTCACATTGCAATTGAACAAAGGTTTATACATTATAATATGCTATTGTAGTAAGATTGCATTCATACACAGACTAAGCGCGCAATAAAGAAAGAAGTCATTTTGAATTATATTCAACTAGGTGGAGTCAAAAATCAAGCTAACGTCGTTCTTTATTTCTACATGCGCATAGGCTAACAATATTGCCCTACAACAAACACCTTTACACACGAACTAAGTAAGTACATGGCGTGAAATGTTGTATTTTATAAATATATTTTAATAAACGTTTACAACTTAAGCTTATGGTGTTATGCTTTTGAAACAAAGTAAATCATGTATGTGTACATCCAAAATAAAATAAATATTTTGCTGTCATGATAGTAATTACAATTATAATGTAGAACTTCACTTGTTTTCTTGTTGCACATATCTGAAATAAACATATTCCAATAGGCTACTTCGGCAGTCTCTGCACGAAGTTATTACAGAATGCGTCGACAGCACTCGATGCTTTTTATTTTGGAACGAAGTTCAACGAAAGTAATGTCGGGTCAATGACATGGAGTTACCGATATACTGGAGATATATCAGAAGAATGGCATATTTTGATACGTGCATTCGCAATTTGTACATTTCGAAAACAAATCATTTTCTCGCGAATCCAATTTTAACATAAAAACGGTAATACATACTGCCAGGACCGAATCATATCGGGTTATACATTTTTATATGACGCTTAACGCTTAATATATTTCTTATTTTGTGCATTGTTTCTTTTAGTTTGTTTTTAATTGGCTGTTGAAATATTAATGCATATACTCAACATATCTTTTACTTATATATTATGTTTACAAAAAAACATTTGAAGAAAACATAATGAATAGGTTAACCCATTTATGCCTAGTGGACTCTCCCATCCTTCTAAATTTGAACAATTTATTTCAGAAATTAGGGATGTCTAGTACATTTATTTCTATATTTAGAATATCTCTTACCAAAATTCCTTTAAGCAAACAGCGCAGACCCAAAAGAAACGCCGCATCATGCGGCGTCTCATCTGGGTCTACGCTGTTTACCAAGGCCTTTTTTCTAGACGCTAGGCATAACTGGCTTAATAAAATAATTACTACAGGTGTTGTTGTTCAATCTCATATTGTTGAGTACTTACGATTTGAATATCCAGAAGCACAAAGCTAAATTTAAAAAAAAGACTTTTTGTCGGAAGACCTGAAATGCAATCAACAGTTGTAAAGCAATAGGGTAAAGTTATCTAAACTTGACTTAACATATAAACAGCGAACAACGGTAAAGCATGCACAGTATATACTATAACATATCTTTCATTCATATGTAAGCTTACCGTATATTACCAATGCAATGTGACCCATGGGCATTATTCAAATCCGAACAAACTAAACCAAACGAAACTTGTATATGTGTCAGGTAAACACTGATAAAAGTGTATATTTACATGTTGACATTCACATTTTCTGCAAGGTACGTGATCTGAAAGAAGATTGAACGAGAAGCTGTTCATATTGACAGCCTTATCTAACAAGTTGTCTTCTTTGGGACTGAAGAATAAATAATCACCATAGGTACATAATACTTATATTCAGGAGATCGTAAATATACTGATCAGCAGGCGCTGAAATAAGATTGAATACATTGTATATTTTATTTGGATAATATTTCTTAATTAAAATTATTCACAATTACCATAAACATATCGGCAAGGAAGAGCATTGGATGAAAAATGTGACTTCATGTTCCAATGTAATATTAGTTAAATTTAGGTAAGGTAGTTAATACAATAGACATGATTGTGGCACAATCGTTTTACTACGTATATTATTTAGTATCTAAAATTTCCAGTTTCAATACAACTTGGTATAAATTGTATGTGAGCATGCACAAATGACGACGTGGCTACCATAAAGGTCAAGGTTAAGTTATATCGCAACAATACCTATCCGTAATTTTCAAATGATATTTATGGCTTTCGCGGTCTATAACGTTTTTCAGACAGATTTTCAGTCGTGCACAAAGACTGCATGATTACCTTTAATTGAAAAGTTAAAAGAACGTCATCACACATTTAAAGTCAAGGTCATACTGCGAAGTAATATTTAAAAAATAATTCACGCTATTGTCGAATAAGAGAAGTTCTACTTATGAAATGACAATCACATATTTAAAATTTACTTACACAATTTGAACACAGTGGAAAGTGGTACCGCGGTAAAGAAACGACTGGATACCTTAAAAGGTGAAGTACATCTATAACGGAACGTTTTTGAACACCATTAATAAGTCCAAATCTGTTTCAACATATGAAGGCTTGACAGCCTATAACCAAAGAGCTACCACAAGGTAAATCTATTAAAGTCGAGTAGAAGTATTTTTCTTTTAGTGAAAATATGAATCGTCTGTTCTATATCTATACTATGCAGTACATGATGTTTAAATAATTATTGGATGAATGTTGAGCTATATTAGACGGTTGTTGAGCTATATTAGACGGTCATTCTTACGAAACAACCGTTTCGCTTTAATGAACGTATTACGTGGAGATCAAAAGCTAACATGAAGAATTTGTTGTCAATGCTTTGAACATATGTACAGATGCCGCGTCGACCCCCTGTACAGTTTAAGCATATATTCAGTTCATTAATATATGTATAACTAGATACGATCGCCTGACACTTGATATGTGCATACATCTTTTGCGTTATATTAAATCATTGAAAGTCTTTATGCTAAAGTATTGAGACCGCAAGCTAAACCGAAATGTTATCCTGATAGTTTATAGGAGTATTGCATGTAGACACATGCTAAACCGATTCCTCGCAATTTAGTATGTAAACATGATCGTAAATATAGCGATACCATACAGATGGTTGAATGGTTTTAGCCATTAGATGTGTTTGTTTTTCGAAATCGCGACTAGTAATTGCCAGCAGATGTTATACTGAAAACGAACATCTTGTGTACATTTACATTATGAAGTGTACGCTTTTGTAAGTTTTAACAGTTGGGAAAAGCATACACAATTAAATTGAGTCTAAATATAACATTCATGTTAAAAAATAAACATATATATAATGATCGAATGTATGAGGTTTAATTTCTTATTAAAAATACGTCATGTACCCATGAGGTGATTTTTATAAGACCGGCAATAAATGATGCCTTAGAATAGATATAGGAACAAGCCGATACGTTTTACTGATAACACTGATTTTAATAAGCACACGTATAATCGTTTCCATATGCATACTCATGAAGTCGCCATGACATTCACGTGTATCGGCACTATCTAAAGAGAGAAAGAGTAAAATGACCATATTATAAGGGGAATGTATTTGTTCAACTTCTACGTTGACATGCTAGTTTGATAATTTAAGAATTTAGTACAAGTCGTCATCCTATTTTTATATGACTACTGAGAGTGTACATCATCCGTTATGTCGAGTTATATATGATGATATATGATGATATAATGATGACAATGATGATGATGATGAGGAGGAGGAGGAAGAGGGGGAGGACTGTTATGCGAATATGCAATTTGTAAGAAGTTTGAATGTAATCAAAAGTGATGCCTTTCAACACGATATTTCTACATATAAACATGCATAAACAGATGTTGACAGTCTGGGCACATGCGACACGTTAATGGTGTTTTCCTGAAAAATGACCATGGTATTCTCATTTCGCGCTGTTCAATGGCCGGATATCTTGATAATTGAGGGTGTACTACTTTCCGTAGAAGGCTTGTTAATATGCAGATTGCTTCTGTCCCGAATTTTGCAGTATCTTCACGATATTGGGGAACGTAAAGAACCTTGTATTGGCGACATCACAACAAAATTAATACTGGATAAGTAAACATGGATACAGATGGGTCACACGTATGTAGAGCCATTGATGTAGATATCTAGCATTACAGGTAATAGTGCATCCGGTTTATTTTAATTATTCACAGACGTTATGATCATGTAACGTAATAACCTAAACTAGTCAACCTTGAAAAAAAGGTAAACAAAAAGAGCAATTTCATAATGTTGCTATTTGTGTACATAAACAACGATTGTATGGTGTGACCCTATTGCAAGTTATTAATTACTTTACCCAGACGACTTTCTGATGCACCGTCAATCCGATAGACAACATGGCATTTAATAATTATACTAATTCATTAATAAGCTCAACATTTCCTGCTCTTCCATACTACCGTCTAGTATATCATGGGCTTTTATCCAGACACTGTTTGTATAAAAAGTAAGTCTTTGAACGCTTACACCAGTGCAGATAGGTTTCACAATTTTGTGTTGTCGTGGGAGAGGCCCGGTGCATGTTCCTTGTGTATTATAATATATATGGACTTCGGAAGACGTTTGTGTTTAAAAAGCAAAAATTGCAGCAGTTCAAGCTGAAAAACGTGTGAACGTTATTATTGTATTCAATCGACTATAACACACTCTATATTACTACAAAACATGTTACAATGCCAGCCAACGAAACATTTATGTACCGAAAATCGTTCGTTCACTGTGTCATTGGCTGAAATAAAACGACATGCACAACTGAAACCATTTTAAGCGGTAACCGAAATGTAGACTGTTTATCTCCACCATCCGCCACGACCCGCCACTTGTTTTATACAGACAAAAGGACGACAATAAGTAAGTATTATTCCACAACACACACACACAACATATCCACTATAATCGTTATAAGAGAGTGTATTTACCATTTACAAAAACATAGAACTTGTTTGAAATATAATGAAACCATAAAATTGACTAAAATTGGGACACATTTTCTGATACAACCTCTTTATGTGTTACCTTTTTTTAAATAACGCTCGGTCATATATTTAAATAATACTACTTAAGATAATGTATAGATGATATTTGTTCATGCCAGTTTAAGATCGTTTGTTATTTCACGAGTGATCATAGAAAATATATTTTCACGAGTGGCGCCATGACGGCATTAGTGTTTGATCATCCTCCGCATTTGTCCAGCGAAATACTACAGTAAAACTCTTTTACAATGTAAAAACACCGTGTAAAAAAAGCATAACATAAAAAGAAAATATGTTGGATTCGGTGGAATACCGATGATTTGAATTCACTCGTTATCATAAAAAATATTTATTAAGTGGGTCAAACAAGGGTAGTAAATCTTGATATAATAATAAAATAATAGAAAAAGTAGTTCCGACAATTATTATTTTCACCGATGAAAATAAAAAACTTCACTGCTGTTATTTCACTGGAAAAATGTCACATAGTTTCATTAGGTATTAACGAAAAGGATATAATAATAATATATAATATATGTTGATTTTGTGAAAACTTTTGTGTTGTGACTATTGGAACACACAATATTTGTACACGTTGTTGTGATTCTATTAATTTAAGCCGGTGGCCTTTATGAACTATTGACTTCTGATCCTTTATGTTCTGTTAATAAATGCTTCACTGTGTTCAACAACATTTATAACGTCGCTTGAATCATGTGTGTTTGGTTTTCACTGACAAGTGAATAGTTTATATTAAACTTGTCATAATATAATACAGATATATCATATACATTCGCGATAGAATCGAACTGATTTACAGCCATGTATTGGTTATTGACTATACAATCAACGGTTTGTCAATCAAATGCCTGCTATAAGAACAATTGGGCTACCGTATCAAAGCGTCACACCTTAAGTTATTGCCAAAATAAACAACACTTAGCCGGTACATATTTATCAAGTATGCCCCATATCCCGCAATCAAATATTGAGTAGTTATAATTCTTGAAGTATTGTATCGGTCTTGTCGGTCGGTTAGTACGCGACGCTGCACATTGTACTTGTGACTTCTCATTTTGATTATTCTCCTGCGTAAATCCGCCAAACGTTATACAATTGTAGAAATGCAAGACCTTAGCTGTGTGTGGGTTTGTCGAGTTATTCTTTAAGACTTATATGGCCTTGATTTTAGGAAAAGTGTAGGAACTTAAATCATTGTTCATGTTCTTCTTGTGTCGCAAAGCGTTGCTTTGTATCCAAAATAAACTTTTATATGAGTTTTATTGAGACTGTGCATAAATGCCAAACAGAAAAGTATAAAATATGTCGCGTTAGATATTGTAGAGTTATATTCCTTTTAACCTAGGCACTTAGTGAATATTTTCATAATTGTACATGCGTACTTTATGTCGCCAACAGTTGTATGTTAGCAAAGCGTATGAATATTCCGTTTACCTCGTATATTTAGCATTAACAATTTAAAATAAAGTAAATTACATAAATTAAAAGGGATGCCTTCTTCATAATAAATGTATATGTATGTATTGACATAAGTCACTGTCATTTGAATAGTATTTATACCCAATGTATATGGCGTAAGTACAGCCATTGTTCAAATGCTAACATTCATCGTTCCTTCAGTCACCCCATACATCAATGCAACATCTAATTGCACTATCAAACTCTTTTAACCGCCTAGTTATTGTCGTATAAAAACATTAATTCAATTTCTTTTTTATATTAAGGACGTACCTCAAAGCAATATCATCTTCCGATTTAATGCCCGACGAACGTAAAGTATATTGCTTGCTAATGTGTTGGAAAGCAAGGCGCGCCAATAGTGTATATTGCCTGGTAATTTCTTGGAAAACACGGATGTGGTTTCAAAAACAAGTCGCGTCGAAAATAAGATCTTTATCTGGATATTTGCATAATTTAGGTCTACTTTAAACAATTTGATAATTTTAGTATCAACAAATAGTAATATATTTATTTGAATAAGTGTTTTTTTCCATGGTTAACGAGAGTAAAACACTCTTTTTACCAATAAGAACATTCTAAAAAAAATAATTAAGAAATGATACCCTTTAGTTATTGATATATAATAATAGAATTGTCGATATATGTTTTAATCAATCAAAAGCACTCTGAATACTTACGAGATCTAATGAAATATAAACAAACTTAGTTTACTTTTTATTTGTAAATCTATAAAAAAAATCTTAATCATACGTTCTGTACGAAATAAACAATATACGCGTATTTATTTTCAATATGCTATACATATTCTTGTTATCAAAAGTGTATATAGTGTAACAATGACTCATAAAAAGCTCTGTGTCAATTGAAAATTGACATAATATAACTACATTAAAATGATAGAAAACCGACAACTTTGTTAGTTTTGAATGTTGCTTAATGGTTCTTGTGCAGGATGAAAAATGTTACGCGCCGAACATAACTTGTATTTATATTTAACATCATAATTATAATATGGTAAATAGGAAAAAAATCAGTGTTGCTGAATTCTGACATAAATATAAAACAAAACATGATTAAACCAAGGTATTATATCTGATTGTTGTAGTTATTTGTAACTCTGCAGTTGAACAATATTTTATGATTATTCAATTGCATAACCTTTAATATGGGACAGTTCATTATTATGTTTTGCACAAAGTACTATTTATTTTCATGATTGTATAGACATCAATTATGTATTGTACTAGTTTCTCGGCACCTAATTTATATGTTTTAGGCTTTACAATTTAAACTATCTCGACTCGACAGTTACAATTGAAAACACATAGTCGCTAAAAGTGTTAACAATCAATTAGAAGACTCATGACCCCTATTAATACAAAGAGGAGCACTGGAATTACAGAAATATGATTAGGGGTGAATTGTTGCAACAGACCAACGTTAGTCGTGTTGATTGTATTCAATATTCGAGGATAAGTTCATAAAACAATTATAAACAGGAATGAATCGTCTTGAAACTACCGAAGTGAGATGCTCGCTCATACACTACCTACTTAAGTCATTTTCTTTTAAGACATGTATTGATGGTGTCAACGTAAGACACATTCAAATGCAAATGTATATAGCTCATCATTTACAATTTATGATGGGATAAATTCAATACAAAACATTGAATAATGTTAGTCTTAATAAAACAAGTGGTGTAAAAACTGGTGTAAAAACGTTAAACATGTTAAATGAATAAATTTGTATCAAATATTTAACAGAAGACGATAGGAAATGTTCATATTGGGCGTCACTGCGGGATCTGATAGGATAAAACGAGAAGAGCGAGCCTAGCGAGCGCACTGTTTCGTTGCTCTTTCTATTGGAAACGTCTCATGCAGACAAAACGCGACGTACGTATTCATTCGTTACATACGTTTCACTGATCATCGAACCAGTTTTAGTCTAAAATTTGAGTTTATTAGTGGAGAATTACGTCTGGGAACGGCAGTGGACACAACATAACGGACTTGATTTATTCAACGGATTAAAGGTTTGGTTTGCATCACGATATTTTATTTTTTACTTAATTTTCAGACGTTAAAAATGTGTCTAAACACATGATAGTATTGTCTAGCATCATTTGTGTCATTCGCAACAGAATTACAGAAACAATTGAGTTATAAAAACATAAAATACCTTTCCTAGAATAGCATAGTACTTATTATCAGCATTATCATCATGAACATCATTATATTTGAGAATGCCAGTTGCATGTGTTTATCAATACTGCACTTATTGTCAACTACTACTACTCATAACACTGATAATAATTTAAATAATAATACTACACATTTTAACAATAATAAAAGTAATGATAACATTCTTAAAAACAAGTAATATATATAATAATGATAATGATAATAATAATTATTATTATTATAATACTACTACTACTACTAATAATAATAATAATAATAATAATTATTATTATTATTATTATTATATTATAATAATAATAATAATTATTATTATAATAATGATAATAATAATATAAAGACGTTATTATCATTTACAGCAGCATCAGCAACTTGAACATCATTACTTTTGATATGACATGCATTCAAGTTAAATATTTTCTTTCTGCATCACTCAATGTTAACTTTATAAAAAACATTTATATGTGTGTGTGTGTGAAAGAACAACCTGTGTTTAACATTAAACATTTATTAAGTGAGAATTACACCCATCTAAAATAAATTATGATTAAAACGATTACAGATTCTGGTTAGCACCAACGCACGTTTAGCAAATCTTAACAGAAAAGAAAACAAAAAAAGGGAAAGCGTTTTATCATGTTCATTTTCAATACCACTTGTGATTAAACATATGCGTCGTATAGATATGCCTGTTTAATAGACAATCACATATTTAACTTAAATATAGCCGTCGCCTAATGTAGTTCGATCCTCTTATTTGAGTCAAATCGATCGGATAATACCCAGTATAAATGTTACAAAATCGATAGTTAAGCACATTTTAGAGAAATATAAGTAGAATGCTTTATATATGGGCCCATGACTAATAATGGCAGCCAACAAATACTTTATTTAAACCCGAATTAACGCAGCAGGATTATGAATACAATTTTAGAGTCACAAAATACATACATAAGTTATATGTTGCATATGTTAACAGCGAGGCATTTAAAAATCGTGTATGGTGAATATAAAGAAGATCCTCATTAGCACACATTAATGTATTTCTCTAATGCGACTGTAAGTATAATGCAAAAGTAATTTCAAAGAAGTTTGCGAAACCAAGATTTTCATGATTATTTTTTTTATAAGCATTTTGATTTCAACAATATGAATAATGAATCTCAAAGCCGAATTTGCCTTGACAAACAGGGATGCAATGCACTTTTTGTCTCTCGATGCAATAAATATAAGCACAGGTTTTACATTTGCGTTACTGTATTCCCTAAGTGATAAAACGCGAGATCGATAACTAGTTTGTAGGCTATAAATTTGAATTATCCGTCTGGTGAGCGTTTTTCACAGTCTCAGCTGAAACCTGTCACTATAAGGTTAATTTTAGTTAATTGTTGTTTAGTATCTAAGCGACGCTTTTGGAAGATTGTTGTTGGAAATACGTTTTTTTATTGGAGCTAGTGTCTCATAGATGAGCATTTAACAGTTACGTTCTTGTACATGTGTTAAGTTGTTGCTAAATATAACACTGATAACATATATTTAAAAATGCATTCAATTTATTAGTGTTATGAGTTCAGTTTATATCGAGATTATTTTAAAATAATACTTAAGACAAATCGTTTTGCCGTATTGCTACCACATACACTCGCTCGCAATAAAGTCGAGGTATATTGCTAGTAATTAAAAGCTCGATGCTGCTAGCACAGGTAGAACTTCACGTTATCCCCGATTGAAATCCCGATTTGAACACATTCTTACAAGTAAAATGATATTTTGCTCACGGTAGAAATAAAGCAATCATATCATATCAACAAAATTAAAGACCAAAAATAGTCGAATAACGCTTATAACTAGTTGGTTATTATGAATTGTATTAAACATATATTTTTTATTTACGAATATAAAATACTGTTTGATGCCTCTTGATTAATTCGATTAAGTACATGTATTATATATAATATACAATATTTTTCAATTATTTTTTATATAAAGGAATATTTGCACTAGATTATACATATTTCCCTTTATGAGGCCCTTAATTCGCACCCGCAAATCTGCCTCCGTATTACACGACGTCCAGAGCGGTCAAAGAGTTCTGTGTGCGTTATGTATTGTACATCCATTGACGTTTCGACTGAAATTTAGTTGTTAGAAAAATACAATTTCTGACTCGTTAACGTATTAACAGATTTTCAAAACAGTTTATTATTACTTCTTGTGTGTAAGTTTTCCAATTTTAAATACAATCTGTGATTTTAGTATATTTTAGTGTATATTGTATTTATTTTTATCAATTGATGAGGTTTATAATAAATGTAATAACATAACTGGTGTATTCAGATGTATTGTTTCGAATTCGTTCGTGTGACCTCGAATCTTCCAATCAACTCGGTCGATAAGACTTCGGAACACAACCGTCATGTCATACCTTCTATTCATTGAACTAAATTAAAACCTTCTCCATTCGCACAAACCTCGTTCAAACATAGAAATCCCTAACCTTAACCATGATACAATCTAAATATATACCATTTCTGTCAAACAAAGAAGTATTCAATAGACCGATTCTCATGTGGGTTTGTTTTGTTGGCATTGTTGCCCGTTCAGCATAAATTCAATTATGTTTTGAGGAAAAATGACCAAATGCTGTTCATGTGAATTTGACTTAATGGGTATATTTTATTAAACTATAATTAAGAGCAACAATTGATATTTGGTCTTCTCAAACTACGGAACTTTGTGGATGAAGTTGTTTGTCTTGTTTATTATTTTAGGTTTTCTTATTTCTGACTAAGAATTATTAGATTTAGATTCGAGCTCAGTTACTCAATTGTTTTGAAGACAGTGCTTTCTGTAAAGTTTTCATTTAATTCATAAAGTATTCACTTTACACAGAAGAACACGACTTTGGAATGCGAATATATGCAAACATATCTGAATATTGCTCAATTGCTAAATCTGAAAAACAAACTGAAACGAACTGTTAACAAAGTATGTTTTATCTTTCAAGTATGTCATTTGATGTCATTACAATATACCTAAGCAAGTTAAAATTCCGCACATGCTGATTAATTACTGCGAGGAATGTGTTCACATATATTTATTTTTTGTATTTGAAGTAGGATAATACAAATACATAATTATAATTTATTATAAGAAAAAAGGAATGCACGCAATGGGCGTGAACTATTATAACGCCGAATCGAAAAGCCGCTATGTTTACTTAATGCCTGTATATCCATATGGTGTCACCATTTTAAACAGCACAGTGACAGCAAACTAGAGTATTAACTATGCAGTAAATTATCATTTAATTTATTTAACACCAACTAACTTATGGTTTAACTCCAATTTGTATAAATGTTTTATATCAGTATTGTTAATTCGCTGAGTTTCAACACACATCTTTGTTTTAATTGATTAATAAAACGGTTTAATAACTGGCCGTGTTAAATATATACATATGCTTGCATAATCAAATTTTTTTTAAAGAAAATAAGACTTACCTGTATTAACTAGAATCCAAAACGCACGCATAACGCATTAATATCTAACAAATAGAACATTGCGAATGATGTACTCTATGGAATTTCAGTGAAGTTAAAGTTCAGTAAAAATATTTATCATTTTTTATTTTACAATTGCTAACAACAAAAAATAGCAACGCATGCATGGCAAACATGGCGTAAACACTTATAAATACCTGTGTACATTTTAATGGAGATAAGTTTGTTTAATTATCTAGTAAAAGGGGTGTTAGCGTCAGTGAAATATTCAGAGGTTAGACATTAAGGGTTTTCCTCAGCTCGTTTTGTGCAAAAATAAAAAAAGCTGCCCTTTTCTCGTATTGTGTTACAAATAGACTCCTTATATTCTTTTCGTTTTATATACGATGTAGACAGATGACTCTGTTGCTAAAATGTATTCGATATAAATTGCAGACAACCGCACATTGATCGCAGTTTTTCGTGTATCAAACACATAGTATAATAGTAAAAATCGGACCATTATCTAAATTGTCTTTGTTTGGTACTGGATTTTGTTTTGCAGACATTCTTAAAGATACATATATCAACCAAAGATACATATATCAACCAAGCAGCATATGGCCCAACAAATGGATAACATCCTAGACATGAACACGAGCAGTACTAACAACTCCAGCCGGGATCTATTAGCGGCGAATCAGGAAGGCAGCCTGACGGTGTACAAGTTACTGTATGAGTACGTGCTTCCAATAATTGTTCTTGTGGGACTTGTCGGAAATCTGACGTCTATATACCTGATACTGGTTGACAAGCAGATGCGCAAAGTATCATCCAGTGTTTTTCTGATGTCCGTTCTAGCGGCGGACACAGGGATGCTAGTAAGCCTATTACTGGTCTGGATTGAGTCGCTGGGGTACCCCTTAAATCATCTTCCGACAGTGTGCCGCATCAACGTCTATCTGACATACGTCTTTGGATTCCTCTCAATATGGTAAGAATGGTAAGGAGGTGCATTTTTTCTAGCTCATCTGATACAATTCTAACGTTACAAAAAACACATGGACAAACACAGTCATTTGTTTAGCTGTTTTTAGTAAAAAAGAATGTACCATAACTACTCTAAGTGTTCGTTCTCTAAATTGTCGGATTCCCCGGTATAAAGACAAAATATTTAGTTTCTATGACTTTAAATTGTCGGACATACACGTTTTTGTCCATAACTAATGACTCGAAATTTTGGGACAGTTTATTTTACAACGCTATTTTACAAGAATTTTACCTACCCAGGTGACACTTGGATCATGCGTTTTTACAATCGGATTAAGGTCATACAACCTGGCAGACAAATGCCCAAAGGCAATTTACCATAACAGGTTTAATATAAGTTAGATAACTTGGTCTAACGGTTACAGACTATGGTTTCACCCACAGCTAAAGGTGAATAAAAAGTAATGTATACTACATGGCGTTAAACTTTATAAGCACGTGCTATTATTCGTTAAACAATTGACGCAATTAAGATTGCATACACATATCCGATCGTCAAGGGACCCCGTTGGAAATAAGCTTATCCATGTTTACATGTCTAGGCTTTACGGGTTATCCTGTGTATACATCATGTCGTTATATTCGTTAGATCTGTGATAAAAGGCACCATTTACACTTGAAGTTACAATTTTAGCTATATCGTAGTATTTGTATTTGTACTCAACATGTTACGATATTGATTATATTGAACTATAAAATGCTTTACATGTATACACAAATAAAACTAACTAACTAATCGTCAATGATTTATTTTAAGTTTGTCTTTTATTTTCCAAAACAAGAAGTGTTTGCATCTAAATTTCGGACACGTGTCCGAAAACTTTGAGTTATTACAGTATAACGTTGATTGAAATTTAGTAATATTAAAATTCACTTCTAGAACTTGTAAATTTGGTTGTGTCTGCAGGTATGATATTCGTTTGAGATCAAACCAGATATAATTATAGCCAACTGATTTATATGTTAGTAATACGCTCGTGGAACGAGTGTGACTGAAAACAAGCATATACATAGTTGTCTTACGACAAGTAATGCAGCAGGTCTAGTATTTGCATGTATAATTCATGTTTAGCCTGTCTGTACGTCTTACAGGTATATCACTTTTTATTAAATAAACAATTTAAAGGCAATCAATTAAAATGGTTTACCGTAAATTTCAGTCAAGTATAAGTCTGTATATTTAGCAAAAGTTAAATATTTACGACCAAAAAGTTCTTGGTAAGTTTCATAAGTGGATATTAACTTCAGCGCTGAATTGCTTCGACTAAGAAATATTTCACCTAATGTATTTAATCGGAGATAAATATATTCACAATAATAGCATGCCGAATGATTCACGGGGCTCCAAACGCGAGAGACTGAAAGCATTTATCACAAGATAGCATAGTATTCATTTATAATTGAATAATGGTTCATAATACACAATACGATTGCGTGGGGAAAGAGGGAATACTTATTTGCTGACAGGTAAAGTTTTGATAGCATAATAATAGCGATCATTCTACGAGTCTGCCTCACTAAGGGGGCCATATGACAACGTGTTTAGTACAAAATCACAACTTAATTGCAATATTAGTTGGTTAACACTTTACATTTTAACTCCGTTTTAATAATGTGTTTAATAAATATATGCAACATACGAGGGTTCGTCTCACCAAACTACGTGATATACTGCGAATAGCGTTCGTTTGTGGTGCAATAATTATTCATAAGTGTTTGTGTTTTTGCTTAAGTGTTGAATAAGTATATTTCTGTTGTCATGTGTATAATCGTATGAAAACGGGTCACTTGCCTTAAAAAAAAGGATCCGATATTGATTCAATTATGTGTACACTACTGATGAAGCTGGAGTTCTTATTTGTATACGTGTTATACACACTATAATGTATATTTTGATTTTGTGGAAAGAATGCAAGCTGTTCGAAACTAAATACCATGGTTGAGCATTCATCGCTTACTGTGTTCAATGTTTAATAAACATTCCACATACAACTTATTATTATGTATTTGTATTATTTGTATTGAAAAGGGAATATCTTATATTCACTTTAAGAAGATCAATTAATTAATTTAATAATTGCACAGTGTTTACATTTGAGTGAAGCGTGCATCTATGTTATCTTTCAGGTATGTGGTATGCATAACCATTGAGACGTTCATTACCATTTGTCATCCTACACAGATCAAACAAATGTGCACGTTGTTCCGAGCACGTTCGGTGTCGGTGATGCTGCTTGTCACAGCCCTGGTGCTGTATGTGGTGGCGCCAATTATCACCGAGGTATGGTTTACAAATAGTAAACGCACACAGGATATAATACTGAACAAGTATCGTTGCTTATGTGAGCTTTTCGTGATTTTAAGCATTTTTACAGTAGTTTATTTAAACATAAATTTGAATATAAGCCATTGTTTTAATCTTATAATCATTTGCCATACATCGAAAGGAACCTGATTTTGTGGCTACTTGGTAATTGATGTTTGCAAAAGAGTTACACCATTTGGCATTCAGGAATAAATCAACGTATGCAAAATCAATTTCTTAAGCTGATTGAGCAAGTTTAAGCGGGTATATACGATTTTTTATATTTGTTTAATTGTAGTTATTGATAAAATATGTTACAATAACAAAAAATAGGCAAGAAAAATTATACATTAAAGCCGAATTTCGTATAATGCAGCAAAGACAAATTAGCGCCCCGAGCCGATAGTGACGTACATATTTTCCTACAATAACCGAAGCATTCGTCTTTGTATTATAAACCGTTAAACTACGAGGGGTGTTCCAGAAGTTCGTGGATTTTCGCTATAACTTATTAGATGCTGGTAAAAGTCAATGAAATTTACATATTATACAAACCAATTATCACGGACTATATAAGATAAAAATGCATGAATTCCATAAAGCGCGTTTGAAACGCGTTGCCATAGAGACCTCAGTAACGACATGCGGCGCACGCGTGTATTTTATTATAAGTATGAGCGTTACGCGAATTTAAATTTGGTTTAAATGTCGTTGATAAACAGAATTAACGGCAAATTTCACGTTACAGCGCCTAAGTCCTCCTTACAGCCCGGATTTGGCCCCTATGGACTTCCGCGTCTTCCCGGAAGTTAAATCACAGTTGCGCGGTATTCGCTTTGCAAGTAAACAGGAACTTACAGTTGCAGCAAAGCGAATTGTGTCGTCTTTTGACGCTGACTGGTATAGAGACACTTTTGACAAGTGGATTTCCCGACACATAAAGTGCATTCGCGTTGGAGGTGATTATGTGGAAAAGATTTGACAGTTGTTAACTTCATAACGCCATTGACGTTGGACAGAAACGTTACACGTGCGTCGGTGTGCGCACTGTGCACATGTTTAAATATCTGATATATATTTATTGTTTTATGTATTTCCATGATATTTGGAGAGTATATTTGGAAAGGACGAAATATTCTGAACATGCTATTTGTTTGTCCATTTATGTTACCAAATGAAAGTTATAGCGAAAATCCACGAACTTCTGGAACACCCCTCGTAAGTTTAGATGCACATCGTACATGTATGGTATACATGCTTGCGAATTCGGCTGTACAGCCGTTTTCAATTTCAGAATTAAACATCTGTCTTATTTCGCATTTTTCGACACATGTTCTTCTTAACTTTTATTTTAATGTATATTGAAATATATATATATATAATAAGTTTTTTACACAGTTTATATAAATTCATAAATATTTGACATAATCGTATATACCCGCTTTAATAAACTAAACATTTTTTATTAACCCTAAAATTAAGTAAATGATCTCTTATTCAGGTACAAAGCGTGCCCTATTCAAATGCCACCAAACAATGTCAACCAATCGCGAAATACGGTGACATACATCAGCTTGTCTTCTATGCCGACCTGGTGCTGACCTTGTTCGTACCGTTTGTTCTTCTCATCACTTTGCTGACCTTCATGACAGTCGCCATTGTTCGCTCTGTCAAGAGAAAACAGAAACGAACAATCAAGAACGAGGATGGCAATCAGTCTAGCATAGGACAACTGCCACAGGTTCGGGTAGCAAAGATGCTCTACATTCTATCGGTCAGCGTCGTGTTTCTTAACATACCAAGTCACGGATTCAAACTGAAATCCATTATTTCTGGAATAACTTATCTCTCTGATGCGGAAAGTTTAACTCACCTCGTGTTGTTATTTGTAAGTTACACTTCTTTTTCAGTGAAGTTTTTCATCTGTGCTGCGTGTAGTAAGAACTTTAGAAAGTTGATAGATCAGCATTGTTGTTGCAACCGTGTAACGCGTTATCACACTGTCCCTCAGCATACTATTGAGACGGCAACCTAAGAAATAAGACTTTAGCTTCATATGTCCGATGTCACTGATTTACAAATCTGTCAGCAGAGCCGAAATCGATCAACAAATAGTTCATTCATCAAATAAAAAATAACTTACAATCGAAGTTAAATGAGAAAGTAAATTATCCTAGTACAGGTATTGGATGTACTATGTTAGCTCAGGTCATACCCCAGCACATGACGAAAAATAAATAATTCCGAGTAGATTTACGAAAATATCGCATGCAATTTTGTACGCATTTAAAAACGGTTCCGGTAAAGATAGCACACGTTTGCACGGGTTCTGCGAATGGTTGTATGATAGCTGCCAGTCTCCAAGTTACAAAATCAGTACTTTCATAATCATAAAACAATAATAGAAATAATGCGATGTCCCTTCCACTAATAGATTTCATTCAATGAAAAAATAATGTTAATGTTAACATGCGTTACTTTGCTAGCACGCCTGTATTAAATCTGTCTCAAGAATGAGTCCGCAAATACATAATACTTTATTTTATAATATTATCACATCGCAATCAGTTGTTATAAACCATGTCTCTTCTTACGAATATCATGGTTTTATTGAACACTTTTGTTATTGAATGACGCGGATGCATTTGTAAAACGCGATTAGATGTGTTCGTACGTGCCATGTTGCTTAATTTGTTAAATATATCTTTTAACATTGTTTTCCGTTTCACCAGAATAGTTTATGTGTATAGCCATCTGTATGCCTGTATTTATGTTGTTGTCATAATTGAATACAAATAAAACAAGTTTGTCTTCGCTATCATTATTTGAATTTCAATAATTCACGGTTTTATTTATTCATTATGTGTACCTCCTATCCCTTTTCCTCGCTTAATTGCCCCATACAAGTTACACTGGAGGGGACTTACGGTTTGAGCTCTGTGCGTCTGTCTGTCTGTCTGACTGTCTGTATGTCTGTCTGTCTGTCTGTCGCTCTGTCTGTCTCTCTGTCTGTCTCTCTGTCTGTCTCTCTGTCTGTCTGTTTTTCTGGATCCTGCGATAACTTCTAAAGTTCTTCATATTTGTTTCTTGAAACTTGAAACATGGAAAGATGGCAATATGTACATTATGCGCATCATTTAATTGTGTTCCTACGTCAAAAAGTATGGTTGCTTTGGCAACAAATAAAAAAAATCTGACAATGGTGGAGCCGGTAGGGGGCATATATTGCTTGGCAATAGTCTTGTTTAATATGCTTTGTTGCTGATGAAAACTTAAGTCGAATGGTTCCTGAAACACTCTAAGAAAGAAAACTGTTTACATAGCATGTTGAAAGCATTAAAATGGTCTTATCAAACATAATAATAACGTCGGCTAGACAATGGTTGTTTTTACCACAAGTTGTTCAACATATATTCATCGAAGCCAACCTATTTGAGTGCACTGTTAGATTGTCAACATTATTAAACTGTGATTGCATATTTTACTTTATTATAAGCATGTGCTTTCTGTCGAAAACCTTTGCCTTCAGTGAAATTCTTTTCATACATGTTGTAATGAATTAATCCTTAGTACATTCACCGGCACATTGTATCTCTTTTTACATCCTATGAATAGTTCTGAAGTGAGCGACACAGAAAATTAAGTAATTAAAAAGTTCGGTTGAATATAAAATCGTTTTTTTAATATGAAGTTATATTCAACATATGTTTACATTATTCTGGAAGAGGCCATACACGTCAGCTTTAACATAACTCGGGTATCATATGGTTAACATATCACGAGCGTAATTTATTGTAAACATAGTTCGGTTTTCAAATGTACTATATATAAAATGTGCGTTTTATGTTTCAAACATTGTATGTTCTTCATACATGGGAATTATAGCTCGGCCGTCATATTTGGTTTATAAAGCTTGTTCGTCACATGGGGTAATCATAGGGCGTGCTTCATATGTGTCAAATACAGTAATGACCTATTTGGTAAACACAGCGTGTGCGTCGTTTGTTGAAAACATGGGTAGGGCGTCATAAGCGTGTTATTTGGCGTCATTTGTAGTGAAATAGCTTGGGCCTGGTATATGCGAATGTTGTGTTAAATCAAGGTCGTTTGATTATCGTTGAGGCGGATGCATTTGAAAACCACGATAAGATGAAAATGCGTGCCTTCCTCTGTGTCATTATAACGTTCCCTAAACAAATCGGTTATGCAAAATGTTTAACAGTGGCTTTTTACCAGATCACCCGTATTTACTGAAATGATTAACAATTTAACTAAATAGAACTATTTCATTCGACGGGTCTATTCCAAAATGTTATCTAAATGAAACTTTTATCATGACTTTATTAGATGTAAAACTAACATTTGGTAAGTGCAATATTTACGATACTTTGTCCTGTGCCATTAAATGAACGTGACATAACAAACACATTTTTATAAATGTTTAATTGTCATGGCGATAAACAATTTGTGTATAATTTCTCAACAATACGTTTCTGTCTCAGTTAATATAATACTGGATGACTTACCATACGTATTATTAAAATAAATGAGTGATGTTGTAGTTTCATTACACATATATGTTTTGGTCATATACCACAATCCTAAAATTTCACGAGTAAATGACAATTTCATTGTATTTCAAACGGTGGTAAAATGCGTAAGGAACGAGTTTCCTTGATTGCATAAAAGCGTTGGCAATGCATTGTGCAATAATTAATCGCATTTTGCATCCAGATTAAATAACCTCAAACCTAGAAGTTTATTTTCAAATTGGTAATGTCTGAATGTGTATACCGCATCTTTAGACATGAACCATAGTTGATACTACGAAAGAACTGTAAACACGCATCTCAAATATCGTTTGTAATTGCATGGATTATTTGTGAAGCGTATTTTTAATAGAGTATTTCATAAAGAAACATCAACAAAATTACTACCAAGCGCGTTTATTAGATTATATGATTGCGGGATTAAAATTATGTGTTAATTCTATAGAATTGCTAGCATCAATATATTTAAAGAACTCCGAATAGTACGTATGAAGAACCACGAATGTTCCTAGTAAATAGGCATATTTATCCTTTTTATTGTTATCTTATGTTTTATACGTATTATGTGTTATACTTTAGGAGTATGACTCTACATTTGCGGGTGTTGCGTAGGTTGTTTGAGCTTTTACCCAATAGTGGATTTGTTTAAACGTGTTGTTAAACTCTATACGTACGTATATATGCAGTCACGCAACATGCATGTTTGCAATTAATATGCTAAATTTTAACCTTTAAACAATAAAATGAAATTAAAGGATTGTTTGCATTTTAAAACTTAAGAATATTAAAACATGTTGAATAAAACATACAATTCAACGAGTTTCATATCTTTTAAGAAGTCGAGTTTGCATTGTCGGTATAACTGAAAAGATTGAGAAATATTAATTATGTTAGCCGCACAAATGAGATTTAGGAAAACAGTTATATTTAAGATCATGTTGCGCTTACGTCTCACATTCTCTTCTCGTTATGTTCCCCGCTAGAACAAAAGGTCAACGCACTGCTTTTGGAAGATAACCCATACCAATACCCAACAGTCATATGTAAAAATATATTCGATATGAATCGAAATAAATATGCATAGATACAAGTGTTTCGGAATGTACCTGAACACATTTAATTATACCCTTTAATATCCGCATAATTTAGCAAATGTCCGTAATAAGGGTTGAAATAGCCTTAATATATATATCAGGAGCAACTACTGTTAATACGTGATCACATGGCACAGAATATCTGAATCTTTATGTATGTGTATTAATCATGCTGCATGTTCACCTTATAAATGTGTAGATTCTATATATAGTTGTGTATATAACGTCCACAGGATTTATATCAGTCAGTATTTGAATGCACGTCATATTGGTAAGTATCAACTTAAAAGTCACCAATATACTGTAAACTATATGCAGGTTTGATAAAACAAACTATGTGAGGTCGATGTGTTATATAGCATGAACTAAAATGCAGAAAACCACATTTTATATAGCGTCAGTAATCATGAAATCATAATACACGACACACGTCATACAACAAATTCATTCCCAATCAATATGCAGTGTTGTAGAAATTATAAGGAATTGCTTCTATAAAAATAATGCCGTAAAGGTATGATTAAAAGTAAAACAGGCTAATGCCCTGTTTACTATATAGGCTCGTCTAAAAACAAATAACGACCAAGAAAGCCTTGCCCATTTTAAACCTAACTTAATATAATTTACAACGATGGGTTGTTGATATGTTTATACATTATATGTGTGTTTCCTAACACTTAAATATCATTAAATGTCATTTGTTTCAGATGTATACATTATTTGACTATATATTATTTTACATTTCCTATGACCAATTTCATTTGGTTCGATTCGTAGGTAAATTTTGTAATGTAGTTTCTCAATTTCTCCTACATAATATAGACAGTTATATTACATTACTATTACACGCTTACATGTATTTTCCCGGAAATATCGATTTAATTTATATTTATTTAAGTTTTTAGCTTAATTCACATTGATTTTAAATATGTAGTTAAACTTGACACAATTGTCTAAATAACCGATTCAACACAAACTATTTTGTTCGTTATTGCTTTTTTATTTAAAGAAAGATGGTGTGTCGGCTGGTTACTTTTGATATGTTGTGCAATCTTTCTATTAGTAAATCCACTGTGGAAGGCAACACTTTTAAACTGGTGCTCAATTATTGACGAACTTGGTAATTTATACTCCGGGCTATTGGAAACATCGTACAAGTTTAGTACATTTGCCGCTGTCCTATTTATGTAAGGATAAGCAACAAAGTCGACCATGCATACGCAATTTAAGTGCACTCTTAATTGGCAGAACATACTGAAATGTAAATTTATTGTAGACTGTTTTTGTGTGTCGATGTATATTTAAAAATTATTTCGCCACAACATACGCGTTCATGCTTTGTGTTAGTAAGACCACTGCATGTAAATCGAAATCACAGGGCTGTTTGTTTATTACTATCGTCAGAATATATTGTGATAGCTTCTGTTTGTTTTACTTTATCTTTTCAAATTACCATGCATACTTTGTCCATAACAAGTTTGGTAAGATTGAGCCTTTTGTTAGACATTATTCAAACATTTGCTGATTTATATTAAACAATTGTTTCTTTATTTATATCAATACATACAATTAGTATGTTGATATAAAAATAAAACGTGTATTGATTTTATTTTAATATACCGTGAAATAAACGTAGATAACGTATAAGACTTGATAAATAGACATCGACCTTTCTATACGTTTATGTAAGTACAGTTTTAAAATAACATAAGCTTGATCGATTTAAACTGGGTCCGTATCACGTGTACCAGTTTACGATTGCTTGATCCGATACCCAAGATAGGAACCAGTAACGAATATAACAAGCTTATGGTGGATTGAAACGATCAATTATATGACCATATCGGTAAATAAATTCCATCAGTAGGTGTAATGAAACGCAAACGCAATCATTTTATCCTCTTACTCGTTAATATATACGTTTAAATACACAAACCTTGAATCTTCAGCTGCTCATCTTGAAAGAACGCCATTTTGACCCGTATGGCATTAATTGCATGAACACGGTTGGAAAACACTGAGACAAACAGTTCTTAATAACAACAAACGACGTTAATTAACACTGAATGCTAATTAATACTGCAAATTGTAAAACGTAGATAGTATTCGAATGGATCCAAACAACTGCCTAAACACAGCACACAACGAAGTGTTATAGTAATCAAATAACTTAAGGAGAATACGCACTTTAATAATGGATAATAGGTAGCGCTTCGTTTAATCAATATGCTCTACCCAGTAGTTCATTATTTACACCGGAAACATAACAAATGATGTATAGATCATGTTCGTTTCATTGCATTCATATTTAAAACATATCTTATCATTTGAAACCCAGTGGATATGCCCTGAAGATAGTTGTTTTGACAATTATTTCAACCCGAATTGATTATACCGTGCACAAACAAATAATTGGATGATTCAGTCCTTGCGTCATGCGCAGCAACTGGTAAATAATGAATCCAATTTCTATGAAGCAGCATGTGGGTAAGCAAATGAAGCGTCTATATTTTATTTTGACATTACATATGTTCATGGTCATCATTACATGTAATTATTTGTTGACTTCAACGGCAAAGCATTTGATATATAATAACAGTTTACTGTGGGGTGCTGCAACATTTGACTTACACATGGATTAGCTCTTGGATAAATAAACGAGAATTCGATAAGTCGTATTGTACAAAGTACCTGACATGCCCTCAGGGTATACACCGTTATTGGTTTCATTTGAGTCCCATCGTATTTGTACTGCCTTCCTATTGCAAAAAAAGCATGAGAACTTCGGCACTGCATGTTTAACATCAGCACTAGATTCCCATTAAATTAAGAATTCATAACTATATTTTCACTCTTTCATTGATACCGTTTTTATTACAGAACTTGTTTGTGTATTTGTTGTATGTGACAGTACATTGGACAAGAGGGCCATGAATTGAACTCTTACCTGAGAAACTGTTACACAGTGGGATAATACTCAAGACCACTGGTTTAGAGTTATGTTTATACACAGTTGCATAATGTTATCACATTTTGCAATAAAAGTGGTTTGTTTTTTACATTATTAATCTGAGTATGATGAACAAACTATTTAATAAAATATGATTGTCGGCAACATCAAGGCATCTGCCTACTTCACTGATAATTGTACCTTTTATTATTGTTAAGAAGTTTAAGAACTGTATATCTAAGATAGTGAGATTTGGAAATTGTTTAAGCGACCTCTTTACATGTAAAAGGGTAGTAACTTAAATAAAAGATACTGCGTAAGCGATGGTTAATATGACAGCAGTATACTTGCGATGTCAATATAAACACAAACAATTCGCATACAATATGATAACAAGCGCGCATTAAATTGTAGCATTTACTTGCCAGAGATAATGAAAACCTTACTCATTGTTTTGGAAGATGTTAACTATGTTTCAACCATTGGCACATCGTTAACAATTAAATATGCCGTCCTAGTGTAATCGATTTATAACTTATTGCTTGCTATGGGATAGAAGTAATGTTAGGACCAAGTCTGCGTGTCAAGACAAGTTACTAAATAAACGGGTTTCAACCAAAACCAAGCGAAACAATATTCAAGGTATTGGTTTATTGTCCACCAAGAAATGTAATTTAACAGAAGTATCAATGTTTTATATAAAATAGAAAACAATAAAATATATCAAATTAAATTGAATTAAATTGAATTAAATTGAATTAAATTGAATTAAATAATATTATATTATATTATATTATATTATATTATATTATATTGCATTCCGAAATCAAAAGAACAGTAAATTCGGTACAAATACATTACATGCGCAAATGAAGTATTACATTAAGCACAAATCAAAAAGGAAAGCACAAAATGGTGATAATGAGACAAGCAAATGTAAACAATTAAATAAAATTAACAAAATTAATTCTTGTCTTTACAGGGCTCTGCTTTGGACTGGTCAGTAAATGGTACAACAATTAAAATGGGCATGAGACATAAGGCAACAGTGAAATGAGGTAAATAATTAGCAATTCTAAAATAGTTAAAAACATTAACATACCATGATAGTTACCGGGTTAACAGCATTTCCAGCCTCGAAGGAATCACAGTTTGGTATTTTTAGCAAGTTAATGTACAATAGCAAAAGAATATCAAACGTTAAATTGAACACTATTAAATCACATGTAATCATGATATGTAGTATTGTTTGAATTCTTAAATGTTCAGTACACTAAAATGGTTTCATATCGATTGGTGGGTTTTTATTGTAGAAATACTAACAAAATAATGTTAATAATGCAAAATCGATCTTGCATATTAATAACACGTACGTGGCATACATCCTTTAAGTTGAAAAGTCGGATAAACTCTTCATACAGGACTATTTAAGCTCCTTTTTATATTTAACTTGCAGATTGGACGGACGGAAAGGCGGATAGACAGCTAGAGATGTTATACAATCGAAATAAAACTGTTACATAGGGGGTTATCACGTGAAAGTAAAGATGGCGACGCCCATGTCGGGGCAGTTATTTTCTGCCATTTTATACCCTTCATTACTTTTGTTTAAGTTTCAAATGACGCATACTTTCCAGCCACATAAGTAAACATGCGATTAACGTTTATTTCGTAAATAAAATCGCTTTTATCTCGTCTTTACTCCCCAGAAATTGTCTTAGTGTAGCTGTAATTAGGTCATCCCGCTTACAAATTGCTCAGCAAGTTAAGTCGATAGAATATCAACACGAAATAAACGCTAGTAACTTTCTTGCTGATATGTCTGGAAAGTAAGCGGCATTTAAACAATAAATACAAGTAAAAAGGGTATACGAAGGCGACAAATACCTGCCTCGGCAAAAACGTCGGCATCTTGACTATCGCGTGATTACCCCCTCTATAGTAAAACAAAACATTTAACAAAGGAACCACACCATTGCAGTATCATCATAGTGTATATATTCGTTTTTGAAATTTGTTACAAAGATTAAGCCCGTGCGCCAACAAAGCCGTAAGCATAACATACAATATACGTATTTATACATAAGTTTATTTTAGATTTTTTGTTTTAATTAAGTCTTTATAATAGTTTTACGGGCAAAGGATAATACAGCAACAATAGCGAGAGTGACTAATGACAATGTGACTTCAAATTAAATTTGTATTATACGTATAGTTCCTATCGGCAGAACAGAGTTTCGCGTATAAGCCCATCGAGGAACGATACAAAAATATACTAAAACTGATCCAGGACGAATAAGATAAAAACTAATCAATGTAGATCGTCGAACTGCAGAGCGGCCCATAATGGTGGTTAAGAAAATCTCGTATAAACATTCTATTCAACGTCTTGGAATTTACGTCAAATAGTATATTCCTATCGACGAAAGTGTAAAGTATAGTAGATTTAAATAAAATGTTGATTGACGCATACTAAGGCGATAATCAAATGTACTAAGTTTGCACTTTATACTACACCGTATACACACTCGATCACGAAGTGTGATTAAACTTGTATAAATATAAGCAAAATAACTACATAATGACTCGTCTTTATAAGCTTCAAAGCAGTTTTAAATATTCTAAAAATCGAATAACGTTCATGGTTATAATACCGGATAAGTATTTTTAATTGTATATTGAATGTTCTCTTGTTGTTTATTTCAAATTAATCTGTATATACGATGTGCTATTAGACAGCTTTTGAACCTTAACGGTTTCATCAAAGGTCGATGCAAATAAATTGAATTGATCATGCGTATCGTCTGTATCTTTAAAAATTGGTAGATGCAATCGTGGGGTAACTTGCTTGAAAATACACAACACACACAACACACATGTCCAGATAAACAATAAAATTATCCTGATACAATAACACACCATCAAGATATATACAAGATATATACTATAACAATTAAAATCATGTTGCGTTATATTATGTAAAATAAAACAACAACATGCATTTTTCGCTAACAGAGTGCAAATGCTATAACCAAAACCTATAAAATCTAGGTAAGTGTTAAGAGCAGTATGTGACAATATCGCATTTAGTATACTTTTGAATAATTATGTCGGTCGAGTCCACTCCACCTTTAAATTATACGAGACCGGTTTCTACGCTCGAGTGATCATTTCTATTGTTAGTTTAAATTTGATTGGTTAATAACTTGTGTAGTTATCCTCGAGGAGTGTAGTGATGTATATATTACATTGATGTTCAAGTATTTGTCTACTTGCTCGGATCATTTGTCACAGTTGGAGTGTATTTCTTATTATACGTTTAATTCTCTTATTCTTCGACCTAAAGTTGTAGTGTTCGAACTTCGATATAGTTGCTATTTTAACATTGTATCGCTATTCTTTGTTTGCCCTGTATAACGAAATCAGCTTACATTTTCACCAATATACGAGCGAGACATGTAAGAGTGAAGAGACAGTAGTCAGAACCACATTTTGGTAAGTGAGCTGATGAGTTGTGTACTTGATTATGTTAAGCTGTTCCATGCAAAAGTTATATGTTTATGTATGTCTGTGTTTTGTAATGTTAAATTTATAGAAGATGCATTTTATGTGAACTTGTATTTTTCAATTTCAGCTAATGTTAATGTAAATATGAAAACAAGATTGAACAAGCATTTATCTTCTTCTAGTGGTGTTTTATATATTCTATTAAATAATGTATTATCATTATTTCCAGATTGCAGAACCTTTTCCTTCTAGATGTACTGCAGTATATAACGTATATTATTAAAGATGTCCTACTTAAATATTTAAATTATAAATATAATCGTATCTTTCCCATGACGTCTTGGTTACAAGTATACATCTAAACTGATCGTCGTCTAATAGGAAGAAGGTAGAACTCACTTCCTTATTGAAAACAAAGCCTGCAATTCGTGCATCATATCTTCTATGTTGGATAGTTAACATGAGCTTGTCTGAGTTATAAATAATGCATATAGCCAACATAAAATTATTATGCTGTTGGCAGAGCTGAGTCTCGGAAAACTATGATGAGCTGATGTGCTGTTTGTCACTACTGGGAGCTACGCATGCTGTGGCTAAAAAAAGAAGGCCGATGCGGAAGTGGAAGTCGTTGCTGCACAATATGCACGCAAAGGGGCTTGCAGTCGGGTGAATGGCAGCGCGCACTTTTTGCATGCTTTTCTTTCTAGTTGCCCGCTCGGATCTGCTTGCCTCGGCTGCCTCGATTCCTCTGTGTGTTGACTGTCTCCAGACAGTTCGATCCTCGGCAAAAGTCCCCCAGTTATCTGTTGCGATGTCGCAGGCTTTGCAGTCCCTCGTTCATGGATCCTTGTGCCTCAGAACTGGGCGACCCACCGGTCGCATGCCAGTCGCGAGCTGGCCGTACATGACGTTCTTTGGTAGGCGTCCATCCGCCATTCGGCGCACGTGGCCAAGCCAGCGGAAGCGGCGTTGAGTTACAAGCGCATTCATGCTTTGGATTCAAGCACGTTATAGTAAGTTGCTGTGCGGGATGCGATCCTGCAACTTTATCTCCAAAATTCGCTTAAGGCACCGCATGCGAAAGGTATTGATTTGACGTTCAGGTCGCATGAGGGTCGTCCAGGTATCGCTACCATATAGCAGTGTGCTAAGGACATAGGCCAAGTATACCTGGTTTTGTACTTCTCTGTAAGAAGCTTATTTTTCCAGACTCTTTGTCAGTCTGGACATGGTAGCTAAAGCTTCTTCGTTTTGATTGCTAAGCTCGGTATTAATGGATAGGTTTCCGCTGATGGTGGACACAAGTTAGGTGAAGTCGTCGACCACCTCCAGGGTGTAGTCCCCGGGTACATGATGCAGGGTACGTTGCTGCAATCCTGGCTCATTAAGGTGAGAGTAAGCCCACAATTGTGCATGCCTTAGCAAAAAGGTCTATGAGTTCATGAAAGGCATTTGTATGTAATTAATTATTAAGTTTAAAATGAGTGTTACATGCTGAAAACACTACACACGTTAGTCAAGACAAGAAATGCAGTTTTTTTAACGTGTAGTTATACATTTTATTTATCCAATATATGCTTTGTGTTTAAAAGATTTCACAGATCGGTACCTGTACAACAAATGTGATTTGGAGCGTTTAAGCGCCTGCATTTACCGCACATGTTTCAAAAATCTCCAGAACCACTTACAAAACTTATGACCCCGCCCATAATTATCTCACTTATCTTCAATAGAGAGTTGCGTCTTTGCTTATGGAAACAAGCGGCATATCGTGTAGAATTTCAAAGTGCGTGTATTTATAATCCAATAATTTCTTAAACTTCAAATGGTACAACAATATACATGTATTGTTAAACATATATAAGTTTCAACATAACCTGATTCAGTTTTCAAGGCATTTTAATGATTATGTGTATAGTATTATATCCATATAATACCCCTTTCAGTTTGGTATCATCCGACACAAAACATTATATAGGAGCGGCGTACAAATTAAAAATGTGATAAGTGTAACCATGATCAAGTGCGTTTGTACTAATTGTTGCTTCATCTCATTATCAAAGTCAATGCCTGTTGAATCTGATAAAATAAGCTCTTTAAGTGATAAATAAGGATGAGGCTTTGCATAATATAGACTAATTAATTTAACAGGGCGTGTGTAATTAAGTAAACTTGACCGATGGACCACATGTGTGCATGTCTAACACCTGGCACACCTAGATGTATAAAATAATATAATAATAACAATGGCACTGCGTATTATAACTTTAAAATGCTGAATCACTAGCTAATTAAATGCCACACACAATATGTACATAACTACAGAAGTCATGTGTATTTGATAACGCTCTTTTCCATGCTGCTTATTGTTTTGAAACATCGCATCGATGCGGCTATTAAAATGATTTGACAATGAAGACTGCGCGTGAGGTTTAAATTGGATAGGTTCTGTATAAATAAATAACATAACGTTGTTTACGGTTTGCTTATTTTTTATTGATATGAACTAAAATTCAGACATATTAGCAGAAGTTTAAGTGGGTGTTTTCAAAGCTCATTTATCAACATTAAAATACAGTATTAAAATTGTTTAAGCATGCGTAATGCCATACATGAAAAACAATTTTATTTCGGAATTTCAAGCAAATGTTATTGGAATTGTTCGAGTTTTTGTCTTACAAATACAATGTATTGTCCAATTTTTATCCTCTTGTGATATTATGACGCATTTTCATAACCTACATTTTTGATATTTTAAACATTCAAATGTCATGATTAAACGCATTTCCAAAATTGACAATTTTGACAAATTCAATATTTGCTCCGTATTAGAATTAAGTCTTAGCCTTTTTTTATTTGCAACATTTGTTGAAAGTATGTTCAGAATAATAGTGATATAACTTGATATATATATATACCCATTAAAACTGTGAGTAAGCTAATCCATTGTTTCAATCGTTTTTTAGTAGCAACTCAAAACCCGTTTATTAAATGATGTCGTGATTGTGTCGTGATTGTGTCGCATGAACTTTACTGACCCACAAATACCCGTTTCTTTAATCTAAACTGAGCAAAACAACACCAAACTTCGTATTATGAATTTTGATGCCTCCACCCCGAATTAAGCAAAGACAACAAAGAGAACAATTTCATTGTTGTCAATGCCAGAGGGAGGTTGTGAATTAAATGAAAATAAAAATCGTTTTGCAAGTGACTCAAGTTGTGATTTCGATTTCAACTACACATATGAAAGTATGGCAGGAAAAGTAAATGTCAATAGCATTATACTTGATGACAAATCTATGATGATCATTGCACAATCTGTCCTGGAAACGGTCTAACAATCGTTATCTAAGCAATTGAAAGATATGGTCGACATCATAATCAACGACGTTGTAGATGGCCTCTCAAAGCGCAGAGAATCTCTCAAAAATGAGAACAAGCATCTCCGTCAAGAAAACAATCTTTTAAAAAACCGCATCGTCAGCATTGAAAATGAACTTGATGCAAGCGAACAATATAGCCGACGAAACAGCGTGCGCATTTTCGGAATTCCAGAGAATTCAGATAACAAGGAGGCCACCGACAATGTTGTCATGAAATTGTGCAACACACTGGGAGCAAATATCACACTCGATGAGATTGATCGATCTCATCGAACAAGAAAACCCGGGGGTCGCAAACCAAGGCCAATTATTGTGAAGTTTGTCAGCTATAGGTCTAGACAAAAGCTGTACACCAAACGCAGGGACCTTAAAGCACACAGGGAATTTGAACACACTTATATAAACGAGGACTTAACACAACATCGTGCCCAGTTACTTTACATAGCACGTGGACTTGTCAAATCCAAGCAAATTGTAAGTGCCTGGTCGGCTGATGGAAACATTTTGATTCGGGTAAATGAAAATGGTCAGTCAAACATCAAACGCATCAGCACCGAGCAGGCGCTCGAGAAATATAAACTACCCTAGGTAAAGTTTTCTTTTTTGAGCACCATACATCACGGTAAATTTAATCGACTTACTGACTGATTTGCACGAGGATTTGCTGAATACATACTTCACACATCTTTTATATTTCTCTAGTCAAATAAATCTCACACATCTCCGGTCCTACAACGTGGGCATTTCAGTAGTGAGAAGAAACTTTTCTTTGTTATTACATAAATAGCCGTATGATTTCAAATGCTGCTCACTCGAGCAACACGCCCTTGACATACATTTCGTTTTGCTAATGGTGTGTCATCAAAAGAAAATAACCAAGAGACAATTTACCGGTGTATGCAGACGAACCATTTCTGCTCGTTTCGAATAGTTTGGGAGTAAAAATCATAATAAATAACATCCTTAGCTTTTTTTAAATAATCGTTCGTGCTTGGCTCTCAAACGATTAATAAAGAATCGCACTTGAGATTCTAACATTTCTTTTCGTTATTAGAGTCTCAGCTGGGTGCAAAAAAACACAACAACAACAACAGTATAAATGTTAATAAATATGTCAATATTAAAAAGTAAATATATATGTACACAATAAATTACTAAATGTATATGTAAATAAATATGTATATTTTAAAAATTACACTTCGTGACTCTAAATTTTCGTTTCGAGATTAGAGTTTTTTTTCAAGTGTAAAATCAATAAGAATTTTAAACAAAATATGCATGAAACTATAATTAAAAATCTGCTATGTTGGTGCTAAACCTCTAGAAAATATATCTTTTTTTTGGCTTTGTTTAACGTGATATTTTTAAAACTGCATCAATAATAGACTAAAACAAGAATTTGATTGCAATCGTTTTTATCATTTTCTAGATGTGTGACAAGTTAGTCAGTTTAAGTACATATAAAAATATATACATGCAAACTCGTTGATATAATAAAACAAGGGTAGTATTTTAGTCATTATGTCGGTCGTTCCTCTGCTATTGTCAATTAAAATGTGAATGAACTCGTGACTAGAGAAAGCATTTTATTCCCCTGACAAACATGCAATTTAACAATGTCTGCAACTTTTCCAACTCGACAGCTTTAATGTAAATGCAACTATAAGGCACAATCGTGAAACAGTCAGTATAATTAATGCAATTCTTACAAACAACCAATTATGGATGAAAATTCATATCTAATAATTGTGATATATTGCAATGAGTTATTTATTCTTGAAAGTATGGTGTATAAATAATGTGTTCATAACAATTAATTGACAGTTACTTTCTATTAACAACAATACAGCAGGGTGTAAATTACGAATGTAACTTAAGCATTTTTTAATGAGAATGTTATGCCCCTTTCTTATCATTTGAAGTTACATAACGCAATACTTTTAAATTACAAATGTTTCTCGTAATAAAAAGGTGACGTCTATGTATACAATGTACGCACGTTAGGCGTATCGGTTATAGTCTTTGCATGCTTACGAATGTTGAGTAATGCAAACTATATTGCATAAATGCATACATTAATAAGCAGAAAAATATTAGCTATTTAACTACAAAATACGAATGTATTACACAAGTTTAACTTCGCGTTTAACACAAACACTTGCTCCAAAGATCTATTCCCAAATGACATGTTGTTGCAATAATATCAACAGATCATCTGCCTTAAATATTTCAAAACCCACAACTTTAAATAAAACTCATTAATCTAATGTCATTTTGTTTAAAACAGTGGTTAATGAATCCCCAATAAGCGGAAAAAATAGTGTTTGTGTATAAATTTCATGTGTATTAAAAAGGATGGCCACGTTCTTTATTGTTTACATTCCGTGACAAAAACAAATTAAATATTCTGAATACATATTTATCTAACTAACCGAATGTAGGGAACAAAGAATGCATAACCTTCTCATTTTTAGAATCTAGTTGTACCACCCTAGTTTGTGTTACGTGCATGGTTAAATAATTAACAAAAAGTGTACTATTTTTCTCAAATGTAAAAAAGTCCCCAGTCAACACAAATATAACGGACTTAAACAGAACTCCTCTAATACAACTGTGTATTAAGTCTGAAATAAAATGCGTGCTTTTTGAATATTTAATTATTGGTGTAATTGCAATTGATACAGACAAATATCACCAAAGTAGGACCCCGTAGCGTGTTTCTACAATGTATTCCCAGTTGATTGAAAGTTTTACAACGGAATACAATTGTTGTTTGTGTCATCACATTAATACGAATTGCGTTAAGCAATACGATATTGAAAACGTGCCTCTAATATTTACAATTTAGCAGTTGGATTCGCAAATTGTGTACAGATTCACTCAAATATTATTTTTTTGCATGTGACATATTCGACATATTTTTAACGACTTCTTTCATTAATAATATAGCAGTTGAATTATGATTGTAAAGTTGTTTTGAAGTATTCATAACGCTCAAAATCAACAAAAATTTCGTAATGTATTTCGAAAAATAAAGTTAACACCTAAACACTCATTGTTCCTTATAGCAATAGCCACAATTTCAACGCTATATGTGGTATGATTACATGGATTGTGGTAGATACAAAATGCTCGTTTTTATTTATTTGTGACACAATTAATTCTATTTTAATTTCCGGCGAATATATCTATTCATACGACACACGAACACCGTGTTAGTGTTCATGTGTCGTATGAATATATATCGTTGCGGGAAATTAAATGGAAAACCAACGAGCATTTTGTATCTACAAACATCTATTTTACCAGACCACATCTGGTGTTGAAATTTCGGCAATTGGAACACTGATATGTATTTGGTTAAGTTTATTTTACGTAATCTTGTACGAAATTTTCGTTGATTTTGAGTAGTAATGTTACTTTTATAATTTTTGCGCAAAATTAATAAAACCTTTACAAGACGTGTTGGACGTTATCTTGTTAGAAAAGAAGACCAACACAAACCATACAAAACTTCGAGTTTTAAACTTACTATTTTGCATCCTACAGCACATACTATTCGAAATAATGTTTTTCATAAGAGTATTTATCAGAATAAGATATAGTTTTTATAAAACATGAAACAAAAGTGTAAGGATCGTTGATGTGTTGACCATTATGTTAAAACATATTTATACTTAATTTTAGTTTGAAATTTGCCATCGTTTTTATCATTTCAGTATACCTTTAAACCATCTCTAGACCTACTGATATCTTATAGTACACTATATCCAATTTCTACCTTTTTAAAAGTGTGATAATGTTCAGATGCACATTCTAAAGACTTTGGAACAGATTAAGCGAACAAGACCAATGCAACAAGGCTTTGTTTATTCTTAGCTGTTGAAACATAGTCGATTATTTAAGGCAATGTCAGAGTCCGTATAATAGAGTATAGAGTATATTAAAGCAAACTGCAAATTGAAACTGTTGACATCTATTTATATCTAGCTCTATTTCCCAAACGCAAATTTTTATCTTGAACGGTCTCATAATCTAGAGTATTAAAACACTAACGTGCTCGTTCATTTTAGTATTATTTTTGTTTTATCAATAAATAGCACCACATCAGAATTCTACGCTTTCAAAAATAGTGAATTCTGAAAGAAATATTTTCAGTAAAAAATATTTTGAATATAAATTATGTTAGTTCGCTCAATAATAAACTTATCTGAATCAACGCAAATGCTATTTTCATTCGGGAACGCCGAAAAACAAACCTATGGCATCACCCTTTCTACCAAGTCGGTAACACTAAGACTTGTCCATTATTTAAAACCATTAACATCGTGCAAAATGGATTTTTTTTAGCTTCTCGCTTACCCGTGTTAGTCGCTGGTTTACACAATTCTACATTTTTTACTTTTACCACGTGGTTTCTTAAATGTATATTGCAGTCTGCCTTTTTAATGGATAACTTATTTAATTATGAACAAATTTACATTGTTAGTCAAATTAACATTTATAATAGAATGCCCAGTATATATTTGGGGAAAGTAGTACGTATTTGCGTTTTTAGAATTCAGGTAGACCGACCACGTGGTTTTATCAGGGTATTTTAAACTCTCCATATCCCATGGAGATCTTATATCTCTTAAAATGTATATCTTTGGTGGAGTATATATGTAGTAAAAATCAATATATTTTCTGGGAAAATATGTGTAATAGTCTGCGTTGTTTTCAAGAAATACAATTGACCGACCACGTGAGTGTTTGCTTCTAAAAATAGTGTAGTGTTTGGTAAATTAAATAAACACTTAATAGTATATTGCCGCGAAATACAATACCTTGCGTTTTCTTCTATGATTTATTTTTGCATTACTTTGAAATTATTGTTATCTAACCGACTTTATAAACAAAACAATGTAATGCTTGTATAATGCCACCATTGGTCAAAGATATCGGTTTGAGGTTGCGCAGCCGTTGCAAGACATAGGCACGGCAATTAAAATGGAAACCAATCGCACGGAATTGGGTGTACCGGCGCCAACACTAGAGACCATTGAATCGTCGGAGCGGTTTCGAGCGAACAAAGTCGGTAAAGGGTGTTCATGTTTCATTTATCATTACAGACAGTTGCCAATATTTGAAATGGAAAATGTGTTTTCTTCAGGTCTCTATTTACACATTTCAAAGAAATCACACAGAAATAAGTATGAAAATGAGAGTTCTTTGTATCTGATCCCGGCATCATTAAAGTCATTTAAGGTATACCATGTTGGGTTTAACGTTCTAATGATGTGTATGGCTATTAAACGTACTACGTTTGGAATAAGTACAAATACTTTCATTTTAACATTTATGGGTTGCCAAGCTAAGATATTATGAGAAATATATTTTAAAAAGATAAATGGCATGATATTGGTTTGTGTCGGTTAAAAACAATCTGTTGAATCAGAGGCCTTATCTCCCTTTCTATCTGCGCAGTCCCTAACTGACTTACGCCCACAAAAATAATTGGATGATGCGCCCGTTTTCGGCTGCTTATTTCACATTTTAAACACTTTGGATGTATCTAGCGATTAAGCAAATAAATACGTCTTGAAAATTAAATAAAACAATTACAGTTAAATGGTTTTATGCGCGTTTTTCGAAAAGACCTGATGAGTAGCTTGCCTTACGTAGCTGTTTTACTCAAGTTTTGATAGTATTGTGCATCAGCTACATTATCCTTAATATTATAGAAAAAAACGTATAAAATCTATAAGCAATAGTTCATATCATGATTTTGTTTAAAATACAATATTCATATATTTAAATTCAGTCATGTATGCATGATGCTAATTGAAAACGCGCAATATTTTTATCTTTATGTTTTAGAGATAATTCTTTTTCGCCCAACTAAACACGATAACGTTGAAATAACCTTGATTCCTTGCGAGATGGAATGCAAAACGTTTAGAGGGAGGTCACGATTGCACAGCTGCAACAACAGTTGATGTAAAACTGAATATTTTAACAATTTAAAGGTCAATACAACTTCTTTTTAGTATCAGAATAATATATGGAAAAATAATACTCGACAAAATTGAATTGTGTAGTAATTGCTGAATTGAGAACATTCTTTAAGTGCAAAATATCAATGAGCATACACAAACTATTTATTTCGAGATATTATTGAAATGACTGTATCTACTTCGCCTTTGTACTTGAGATAAAATAGTCTTCATCTGAACGCTCAGTTTACATCATTGCACAACGCAGTGCTGCATTCCTATGGGTTTCAGATTATACAACGAAGAATACAAATTTTTCTTCAACATTTAACCGCCCAAATTAGATAGTCAGTTAAATTACCTGTTAATTTAAATATTAAAAACAATAATAATTTTATAATCACTAGTTAGCGAAGTTTTGGTATTTTTCACAAAACACATTTATCCGTTCTCAAGATTTCATCGAACAAATGCTGGAAGGTTTAATGTGTACTTACGTCAGAAGAGATTCACGGTTTCCCATATCTTAATCCATTGTTGGAGTTACTTGCTGTACAAACGCAACGTATGTGAAATTATTTTTAATAAAATGGAAAGTGATGATGAAAGTAATGTATATTATACGGCGTGGTATTTTACAAGCACGTGATATGAGTCGATACTACGAAAGAGGTTATACATATCGCAAACACTTATCAGATGATTGTCTCTTAATTTTTGGACACCTGCATATTTTTTTTAATAAATGTTGTATATTAATTTTCGGATTTTATTTTGATTAATAACGGCTGCTTTTCACAGAAAGCAACATCAACATTATGGTGTTAACAATCAAGAAACTAGGGAAAACATAGAGTCGGCCTGTGTGCAGTATTCTGCCATTTATAATGAGCATCCGGTGGTTCTCTTGAAAATTGAAATGTGAATCCTCACTTACTGAACGTCACAATAATTAGGATCAAAAACATCAAACCACACTACAAAGACAAGTCTGTATCGGCGTTTGCCATTATGGTGTTTCAAATTACAAATGTAATGTGCTTCACTTGTATACAGGGTATAAAATAAGCCCGTAACTAGTAGGTAAACCCCACACAAAAATTATAGTCTTACGTTAGTTATTACAATCTACGAACATAATTGTAATATTTTTTTAGTAATGTCGTTTGGTCAAGAGTTTATCTATTTAAATAAAAAGCTCCACACATGAATTAACTTAATTGATGCGTGTTTGAGAATTAATAAGTATATAAGAACGAAGAACTTACACTCGCCTTTAAATCTTGCATTCAATGTTATTATAAAAAACCGTCAACTTTTTATTTTATTTCACAACCGTTTGTTTTATATAAGGAGCACAATCAAAGCCCCTAAATTGATTTCGTATAAACGGATAATATTCTTACAGCTACGGATTAAATGTAAGTAGCTTATAATCCACTACAAACCAAAGCACCATAATTACAACTACAAAGGATAGCTTAGCTTATAAATATACAGGTAAAGTTTCCCTGCTTGGTGCCAATATATCAGGACCATTTATATTTTGTATGATAAGTTGAGTACTAAAAGTAATAAATTGAATGGAGCGTTTAATATGAGTAAGTTTTCTGGGAAAAATACTTCGGATAATGCCACCGAAATATATATGATCTTGTTTTCATGTCTGTGTAATACCGTAAAAAGCTTTCTTAGTAAAGTGAAAAAATAAATCTTATCAAGAGTGCTCGCGCCATTTAAAATTTGTAAATGTTTTGATATTTTTATTCGATGTCAAACATAATATAAGTGGGCTGCTACTGGCCCAACCGATCAGCAAAATGGCTGCTATCGTCTTTGTCTGTGTCGTTTTTTTCAAACGCAAATGATGAGTTAACTCATACAATGTTGTAGATGTTAAGAGAAAGTTAACGCAAACATATTTCAAAAGTTTATGGTCACACAACGGACTCGCAGATCTGAGTTCGTAAATAAGATATATATATAAGCATATGCATTTCTGTTCTAAAAGATGAATACTTGTTGATCATAAACAATGGAAGGATGGTCTTAAAGGGGCCTTTTCACAGATTTTGGCATTTTTTAACTTATTCATTAAATGCTTTATATCGATAAATGTAAAGTTTGGATCGTAAAAGCTCCAGTAAAAAATCAATAATAAAATTAAAAAAAGGAAAAGAACATTGCCCTGACCAGGTTTCGAACCAGTGACCCCTGGAGTCCTGCCAGAGTCCTGAAGTAAAAACGCTTTATCCTACTGAGCTATTCCGCCGTGTACACATACTGAACGTATTGTATACCTTATTAAGCAATCTTCGTAGTTTCACAAAATTCAACGACAAAAACAGAACTCTCCAAATTATTCAATCGTTTCGCGTTGCAACGCTTTATAATTTTTAGGTTTTAAAATCGTCAAAAGATGCATATAATGGCTATATTAGACCATGGTAAATGTTCAGTATTACTGTTTCCTCACAAATATCATAACTAAAACGAAAATTTGCGAATCTGAAACAACTTTTTTCAATTTTGTCAATTTACCAAAGCGTGAAAAGATCCCTTTAAAAATAGTTCCTTATTGTTTTAATTGTTGTTCTGTCTGTTTTTATTTTGACATGTCAACATGGCAAAGTGGCTTACACAACAAGATACCGGATACGTTAATAATGAGCAATGAAACGATTTTAATATGACCAATTTGTTTTAAATAAGTTTGTACGCAGATGACAAGCTCCAATTGAGTGTTCGTTAAAACACTCAATCACTCATTAATTCATATACTCATTCAAATACTTACTTTCTCACTCTCTCAGTCACGCACAAACCGACTCACTCATGCATTCACTTTTTTAAAAGGCATGGTCTCTATTTCCGATACAATATAGAGAAACCCAACATAACAACAACATAACATGATACTAAACATAAACTTCGTATAACGGATATTCAAATTAAAAATGACAATCGAACAAAAATAATTTATTTATTTATTGTTTAATACAAAATAACTTAATATGCATCAAAACAACATAATACTATCAGTTGAGGCGCGAAAATTTAAACAAGTACAATAATCAATTAAATTTTTCCATTCTCATACTATTTGAGAAAGCTACATCATATTGTACAACCCATGATAATCGTACTGCATCTAAGGAATAAACTTCAAACAAAGTCTAATAAGCAACGAGTCAATAGTTTCGATAGATGTGCAGAGATTTTATCATTTGTACTGCATCATTATTATTGGCTCATACCATGATTGGTTGATGTGGTTAAACAGCGCGTTAATCATATGCTTTCACTTAAGTTTTTATTGCAACGTTAACAGTTACTGGTGTTGCCTTAACTTCTTTTTTATTACATTTATCAAAACTTTATTTTTAAAGAAGTCCCTACTCGGGACTCTGTGAAACATATTAATAATTAGTTTCCTAATTATTGTAAATATTTTCTTACAGAACATTTAAGTGTAGTCATTACTCTGCTGTAATTAAATTTCCAATTGCCAGTATGTCTAGTTCAAAGAAGTTATTCAAGTCAGTTTTTTTTAATCGAATATACCAATAACATATTTGCAAAAGTTCTTCATTGCAGGCCGCATGTTCTAAACACCAGTGCAATTTGTACGAAGCTTAAACCGCTATTACGACAATAGCACATGTGGTCTGTTTTAGTACATACCCATGCATACCTAATGGAGAATTAACACTGAAAAACAAACAAAACAACCCTGTATAGCACACCAGCTGCACACATATACTTCATTGGTTTTTATTTCAGCACGACAACAAATTACTAAGCATCAATTAACATTAAGTATGCACATGGATGTGTTTCCTGTATTTTCTTTTGAGTTTTTTCTTGTACGTTTTGCACGAGTAAAATAAGACCATAACAATAAAATAAAAGTGGTACGATTGAATCTATTGAAATCGCATGTTAAGAAACGTATACATTGTTTATAACGGTACCATAACTTGTTCATGCATAAAACTCAGAACCAGATTAAAATAGGCGACGTATGACGGAACACTCACTTCTTTTTGTCTGAAATTATTTATTGAACAATATTGTTTTTAGTTTTACCCACTTATAAACACAACCCGTAGCTTTTCCACATGCATATAAATTGAATTTATCTAGCGCAGTTTGACGTCTAACATAAAATGATTAAAGCACACGTATGTAGATTCATGAGCGGTTAACAAAACATATGAATCAACATTCACACTATGCATATCATTGTGTGTATACAGTTATGAACAAAAACACATCGAGAAGAACCCACCCAAACACTGAATAAGACTATTTTTGAAAAAGAATAAATAAAAATTTTACTGTACTGTATATAACTTCATCATGTCAAAACCATGGACCCTTACATGTCAAAACCATTGACCCTAACGAACGCTCCACCAGTTTCTTCAGGGGTCTGTTCCAAACCATATAAAATGTAAAACTGTCAAAAAGAATTTGTGAATACAATAACTTAGTAACAGAAATTACAAATAATACAAGTACTATCAATATCTTATTCAAATAAACACCGTATACATGGATCTGTGTAATCTACACTGCATCTAAGTTATAGGAGTTGAAATATAAATATTATTAAAACTGAAAACCATTAATACACAAGCAAATGCAAATTGTTCTTTATTTGATTGTAATTTGAATATTTCATAGAGGCACTAATGGCTATTTAAAAAGCATCTCTTTATCTTTTATCAACAGCCGTCTGTGATCACTATTACATGCTTGAATATGTAATTCAGGAGTTTAGTGTCACACAAAGTTTGATTTATGGCCCGTGTATTATTGAAAGCTTTGATAACTATTTCACTCAATTCCATTTGGTTAAAGTCAATATCACATTGACGATTATGAAGGTTGTTTTTTTAAACCTTGTACAACAATCATAATTATACTCGAAGTTGCTTGCAGTGAAATGGAATATCAATTAATGTTATATAAATCACACCACCAAGGTTTATATATGATTGAATTAAACTGTCCGTTCCTGTAATTCTAATTACCACAATTCATCGGCATCAACCTAATAACTTGCTGTCTAAACTACACGATGCATGGATACTAAAAATGCAATATTTTTAAGCTTCTATCATTGTTAAACATAAAGTCGCTAACCGAACTACACAATCACCGCCCGCATTTGGTTAATATATTATCTCATAAAATATTCAGAAAGTGCGTTTATTCCAGAACCGAGCGCGTGTATGCCAATTAAAAAGTTTAGTGCGCACGAAGACCATAACAAATTCCTGATTAAAAAAACGGAAGTAAACTGTAATTTCATTATAACAAAACAAACATTGGTTTGCGCTATGTAAGGTAACACATGATTGTCTCTAGTAGTTTAACGTTTCGTTGTGATATATACGAATAACATATTATACTACGTTACTGTGAATCATTAATCAGGCTTAGATTTAAATCCGATATACAATTACGGTTCTTTAAAAAAAAACATTGAAACGGGAAGGCAACCAATGCGCTTCCAGACAAGTTTAATCATTTACCTTGTTATCATTTTCACGATCCGTTAGTCTGAAATAATTGCATTGAAATGTATGACATTGTAGAACAAAGTATATTTAATGCATTGCTTGGCATCAATTACTTTAACATATTTTTTTTCTCAGAGTTAAATGACATCATTTAATAATCCAGATTTAATTATTGGTCACGTGTATGGTCTGTATATTTGGTCATAAAAACGATTGCATGTGGTGTATATGTATATCCATGTTACATATTATCCGATATTCGCTTTGCATTAAAACGTTGCTTCTGTGGAAATCCAACGTATTTATTAATTTGGACTTACGTTACAACTGGAGCTTACGTGGTTCATTGTATACAGTTTCCCTGAGAACAAGTGGTCATGATGTTGTTGAAACATTGTCATACAACCCTATTCACCAATTGCTTAATTTGATTATATACAACTTCTTTTACTACAAAATCATCTACACATACCTACAACATTTCATGTTCGTCAATACGTGTGAAATAAATTTATGGATGCACTTCCCTACCTAATATTTTACTATTTTATGTGTACGCGTTATATATGTAAATTATATGCAGGCAGTAAAATTAAGATATAACAAATAAAGTACCTAACATTATGATGCGTAAACAAGTTACATGCTGTTTATTTTTCCAATGATAGTTTTTGTTAACACAAAATTTTGTCCATATGAATATAACATGCAGAATGATTACGAATATACTATTTTGTGAACTCAGCATTGTTTGCAAAAAAATAGTAAAGTTATGTTTAGTTGTGCATTATTACAAGTCCCATATACGTGTTCATGTATTTATAAAATATATATTTATTTGTGTTTGCTTTATTAAATAATAAATATTAGTATAGCAGTAAAAAATATTCAACACAAACACTGATCAATAAAAAATAAAACTTGTTTACATGGTCTGAAAAATGGCAGTTAACAATTAAATGAAACTCCATTGTACGTTGTCATTATCAGATGGCGCATAATTTGTAAGTCACAGTGATATATAATATTCAGATGAGTACATTTCATACAGTGACGTACTTAATACACAGACGCGTTACAAAAAATAAAACATAAAACGAGAGTCAAGTCGAGGCTTGTCGTCGAAATGTAGTAGGACAAGACTATGCTCATCTTAACTCCTTAACTAATCATAAATGGATGTTGACCTTTGCGGTATTAGGCATCGATAATCCAGTGACTGGCTAGCAATTTTAATCATCTTTTTACCATCGGTACTAAAGTGGTTATTTTTGTCAACAAGCATCAATCGAGGTATGAGTGATATGTCTTATTGTAACAACTATCGTCTGTATGTACGCACTTGACACTCTACTCAGTCTGGTTGAAACTGTGTGTGCAATGGTGTGAAAATAATTGTATCAATCAGAAATAACCATGTAAACAAAAGTATCATCTTTTGTTTTAACTTTCAATTGAGTTCACACTTTCCAAAACGCACACCGGCATGCTGTCTCTGTCATTTTTTCCAATTGCTAGGCACACACCTATTTAGATTATATTTTATCTTGCTTAGTGGAGGAATGGCAAACGTTTGGTTGTGATGCGTTTAAAATCGCTTTGTTTTCTAGGTTACTTATCGCTTTTAAACCAAACAAATGCTCATTTTGAAGTAACTTTTTCAACCAAAGTGTATAATTATACGTTTTATTAACGTTTCATTTGTATTAACTTATTAACACCCACATGTCAATTTATTCATGTAGAAAAGATCGTGTACAATTTTTATGCTTTTATTCGTCACTGGTAATTGTATATCTTAAGCTCAAAATGAGTATGACAAAATAAATAGGGAATATAAATAATGGGATTCGAATGAACAACACGATCGTATAATACTGATTCTCCCTCATTATGCATACATCTGCATTATGTCGGACGAACATAAATCAAGTTTTAATGATTACGCAGTAATACACGTATGGCGGAACATTGAAACTCCGATTTGAGAAATTTCAATCAAAGATATTTATTGGATAAGAAGAAGCAAAAGATTAACATTTGAGAGATTTAGGAGATTAAAAGGGAGACTTTTTGGAGGAAAAAGCATTGTCATTTATTATTCCTATTTAGTGTCAAAGAAATAAAAACATTTGAAAGTCATTCGATGGTATATTAACGACGCTGATTATAAATGTATGAACTGCATTAGCTATTTTAATTGGTTAAGTTGTCTATTGTGTCGTTGCCATATGGAATAGTTTCAATGCACTGGACGGAATATATTAAAGTTGTATTTATAAGTTTTACGTGAATATATACATACACAATACATTCGATAAATGTATGAGACGTCGTTTAATGAAGTTCACAGATATATGACAGGGGAAGGGGTATTAATGTCTCTTCTAAATGGATGTTCATTTAATTGGATGAATCTTTAATTATTCAGCGAGAACGTGAGAATTGAAATCATTATATTAATTGTAACAGTTTATTATGTGTATCGGTTCTTTTTTCATATTGTATGCATTATTGTATGGTTATTCACACATACCTAAAAGCCTTAAATAAATAGAAGATGTTTGTTACAACCCGTTTTGTAATAAAAACCGGCATTGTAATAATTATTACAAAGTGGGCTGCGATGCATTATTACATTACGGGTCGACAGTAACAACCCATTTTGTTATAAAAATCCGAAATGTTATAAATTGTATCATGTCCATTAAATCAGAGATACATACTTTTTTAGAAGTTATTTTCATGTTTAAATTACATCTAGAGTAGGTATTGACTGTTCCCCCGACCTTTGTTCTTATAGACTCCATCAACAAATCACGAATGTAATAATTTATTGCAAAGTGGGTTACGATGTATTATTATTTAATTTCGAGTCGACATTAACAACACGCTTTGTAATAAAACCCGAAATGATATAAATTTTATCATGTTCATTAAATCAGAGATACAGTTTTTTTTAGAAGTTATTTTAATGTTTAAATTAGTTTTAGAGAAGGTATTAATTGTTCCCCCGACCTTTGTTCTTATAGACTCCATCAACAAATAATGAATGCAATAATTTATTACAAGCGGAATGCGATGCATTATTACATTTCGGGTCGACAGTAACAACCCGTTTTGTAATAAAACCCCGACATGTAATACATTTTATCATGTCCATTAAATAAGAGATACAGACTTGTTTAGAAGTTATTTTCATGCTTAAATTAGTTTTAGAGTAGGTATTGACTGTTCCCCCGACCTTTGTTATTATAGACTCCATCAACAAATCATGAATGTAATAATTTATTACAAAGTGGGTTGCGATGCATTATTACATCTCGGGTCGACAGTAACAACCTGTTTTGTAATAAAAACCCGAAATGTTATCAATTGTACCATGTTCGTTAAGTCCCAGATACAGTCTTTTTTAAATTTATTTTCAAGTTTAAATAAGTTTTAGAGTATGTATTGACACTGTTTAGAGTAGGTATTTGGGGTAGGTATTCCCCCGACCGTTGTTCTTATAGACTCCATCAACAAATCATGAATGTTATAATTTATTACAAAATGAGTTGCGATGCATTATTACATTTCGGGTCGACAGTTACAACCCGTTTTGTAATAAAAACCCGAAATTTTATAAATGTTATAATATCCATTAAATCAGAGATACAGACTTTTTAAGAAGTTATTTCCATGTTTAAATTAGTTTTATAGTAGGTTTTGAATGTACCCCGGACCTTTGTTCTTATAGACTCCATCAACAAATCGTGAATGTTATAATTTATTGCAAAGTGGGTTGCGATGCATTATTTTGTCGAGTCGACATTAACAACCAGTTTTGTAATAAAAACCCGAAATGTAATAAATGTTATCATGTACATTAAATTAGAGATACAGACATTTTAAGAACTTATTTTCATGTTTAAATTAGTTTTAGAGTAAGTATTGACTGTACCTCCGACCTTTGTTCTTATAGACTACATCAACAGATCAAAAATGTAATAATTGATTACAAAGTGGGTTGCGATGCATTATTTCATTTCGGGTCGACAGTAACAACCCGTTTTGTAATAAAAACTTGAAATTTTATAAATGTTATAATATCCAGTAAATCAGAGATACAGACTTTTTTAGAAGTTATTTCCATGTTTAAATTAGTTTTAAAGTAGGTATTGACTGTTCCCCGGACCTTTGTTCTTATAGACTCCATCAACAAATCGTGAATGTAATAATTTATTGCAAAGTGGGTTGCGATGCATTATTACATTTCGGGTCGACAGTAACAACCCGTTTTGTTATAAAAACCCGAAATGTAATAAATGTTATCATGTCCATTAAATTAGAGATACAGACATTTTAAGAACTTATTTTCATGTTTAAATTAGTTTTAGAGTAAGTATTGATTGTTCCTCAGACCTTTGTTCTTATAGACTACATCAACACATCATAAATGTAATAATTGATTACAAAGTGGGTTGCGATGCATTATTTCATTTCGGGTCGACAGTAACAACCCGTTTTGTAATAAAAACCCGAAATGTTATTAAGTGTATCATGTTCGATAAAGTCCCAGATACAGTCTTGTTTAAATTCATTTTCAAGTTTAAATTAGTTTTAGAGTAGGTAATGACACTGTTTAGAGTAGGTATTTAGAGTAGGTATTTAGGGTAGGTATATCCCCGAGCTTTGTTCCTATAGACTCCATCAACAAATCATGAATGTAATAATTTATTACAAAGTGGGTTGCGATGTATTATTACATTTCGGGTCGACATTAACAACACGTTTTGTAATAAAACTCCGAAATGAAATACATTTTATCATGTCCATTAAATCAGAGATACAGACTTGTTTAGAAGTTATTTTCATGTTTAAATTAGTTTTCTTATAGACTCCACAAAACGGTTTGTTGCTGTTGACCCGAAATGTAATAATGCATCGCAACCCACTTTGTAATAACTTATTACATGCATGATTTGTTGATGTAGTCTATAAGAACAAAGATCGGGGGAACAGTCAATACCTACTCTAAAATTAATTTAAACATGAAAATAACTTGTAAACAATTCTGTATCTCTGATTTAATGGACATGATAAAATTTATTACATTTCGGAGCTTTATTACAAAACGGGTTGTTGCTGTCGACCCGAAATGTAATAATGGATCGCAATCCACTTTGTAATAATTTATTACATTCATGATTTATTGATGGAGTCTATAGGAACAAAGGTCGGGGGAATACCTACTCTAAATACCTACTGTAAATACCTACTCTAAACAGTGTCAATACCTATTCTAAAACTAATTTAAACTTGAAAATTAATTTATACAAGACTGTATCTGGGACTTTATCGAACATGGTACAATTGATAACATTTCGGGATTTATTACAAAACGGGTTGTTACTGTCGACCCGAAATGTAGTAATGCATCGCAACTCACTTTGTAATAAATTATTACATTCATGATTTGTTGATGGAGTCTATAAGAACAAAGGTCGGGGGAACAGTCAATACCTACTCTAAAACTAATTTAAACATGAAAATAACTTCTAAACAAGTCTGTATCTCTGATTTAATTGACATGATAAAATTTATTACATTTCTGGTTTTTATTAGAAAACGGGTTGTTACTGTCGACCCGTAATGTTATTATGCATCGCAACCCACTTTGTAATAAATTATTACATTCATGATTTGTTGATGGAGTCTATAAGAACAAAGGTCGGGGAACAGTCAATACCCACTCTAAATCTAATTTAAGCATAAATATAACTTCTAAACAAGTCTGTATCTCTTATGTAATGGACATGATAACATTTATTACATTTCGGGTTTTTAATTCAAAGCGGGTTGTTACTGTCGACACGAAATGTAATAATGCATCGCAACCCACTTTGTAATAAATTATTACATTCATGATTTGTTGATGTAGTCAATAAGAACAAAGATCGGGGGAACAGTCAATGCCTATTCTAAAATTAATTTAAAAATGAAAATAACTTCTATACAAGTCTGTATCTCTGATTTAATGGACATGATACAATTTATTCCATTTCGTTTTTTTTTACAAAACGGGTTGTTACTGTCGATCCGAAATGTAATAATGCATCCCAACCCACTTTGTAATAAATTATTACACTCATGATTTGTTGATGGAGTCTATAAGAACAAAGGTCGGGGGAACAGTCAATACCTACTATAAAACTAATTTAAACATGAAAATAACTTCTAAACAAGTCTGTATCTCTGATTTAATGGACATGATAACATTTATTACATTTCGGGTTTTTATTACAAAACGGGTTGTTACTGTTGACCCGAAATGTAATAATGTATCGCAGCCCACTTTGTAATATTAATTACAATTCGGGTTTTTATTACAAAACAAGTTGTAACAGAGGTTTCAGTGGTTTTGTTAAAGTAACTGAAATCGTGATTTCATGTATTTGATGTCTCAAAGACAACACATTGGCCAAGATGATAATATTGAGTCTTGAAGATAAATAGCATACGTTCTTTGCTCTTTAGTCTTTACCTCTATAATATATATTTATTTGTTTATACCTTTTTAACTCCGGTTAATTCGATCTCGAATAATTGTATCAATGGCAATATGCATCAACATTAAACTAAACTTGTTTTTTTTGTTAACATTATTATGTTATGCAGCCTCTTTGAGACTCCTCATGACATGGAAATTTGGTTTACTGAACACAATTGTCGCAATGAGTTAAAATTATTTTGGTCTACCACAGTACTGATTTAATTTAAGCTGATTATAACAGTTCATACTTTCGATCTTATTTTAAAATGCAATCAATGAAATAAATGTAATTTGCCTGCAATAGCTTTACGAAAACCTATCGCACTTTCAGACTTTAAGGGGATAAGACTTCGATCCATAATATAATTTATCGGTAAAAATGGTTATGCTGATATGTTACCTCCACTTCTTGCCGATGGTGTTATGAAATGTTAAGAATGTAATATGCGTTCTAATGATCTACTGTTTTATATACATGCGACACGAATAACAATCTCGATTTTCACACAGGGTCTGAAGAACATTGAACGATACTTTTCTAGATGATCTAAATATTTTTCTTCATGAAGTGCAAACTATACAGTGAAACAGATAGGAGACCTTAATAAATCGGCGAAATGTTTTTAGTAAAATGTATTGTGTGTTATTTACTTTTTATATGATGTCACTGTCTTAACTGACCAGGATTCCGCGAATAAATTAAACATTCTAAACAAAGTGGCTTCAGTTTAAGATAAGTGAATAGGTCTTCTGAAAATGTCATATCAACAATACTCTGCAACGCTAATGATTATTAGTCTTACTTCAGTTAAAACATTTTGTTCGCGTGTTTTTCTTTCCTACCGCAGTTATATTTCATCTGAATAAAAGCTGAACTACTTCATTTTCATGGGTAACAACGTCCTTATTATGAAGTTATAAGCAATTACCTTCGGAATAATAGCATCGGCTTGTGTGAAATTTAATGCCGCGTGTAACGTTTTCACATAAGCATCCGTTCGTGCCCTTTTTGTAAACTAAAATGTGAATCCACACTAATTGAACCTCACAGTTATTAGGCTTTAAGATCAAACATAGTAATTTCAAAAAGTCTTGATCGGCTTATGCAATTATAATTTGATATCAATTAACAAATTGACCGCGGTTCGCTTGTATAGCGAGGAAAATTACGCCCGTAAATAGTAATTAATTCCAGAAAAATAGCAATACTTTTAAGGTGGTTATCATCGTCAAAGAACAACATTTATAAGTAATTGTCGTATGGTCACGAGTTCATCTAGTTCAAAGAAGCTTCACAAATGAAATTACTAGAATGTGATGCGTATCTGAAAATGTATTAACACGAAAGTATTAAGAAATTACATTCAACTTTTAATCGTGCGATCAATAATATTATACAACCATCGTCTTTTAATTTCAAAACCGTTGGCCCAACATGTAATTTCAAATCGATTTATTGAAATACATACACATTTCTCATAAACAAAATAAGAATTGGGATCGCTATTGATTTTGTACATAGGTTATAATAGAATTCACTAAGTTGCCTTTGTTTAACGTTAGTGAGTCTAGATAGTTAGTGAGACGTGTATACAAATCGTATTCCTTTTTTAATTGCAAGACTTTTCCATTCAAGCGGTCAGACAAACAACGATTATTGAAAACAATTTGTATGAACAGAATATTCTTTACAGCTTTGATAACGGGTTTTGTTTCGCCGCAAAAGTATAACTTCATTGCAGTAAACTCATAAAAGACTATCGACCTGCATCATAGTTCGATACCAAATCAGCATTTGGTTAAAAAGCTGTTATTATTTTGAAAACTCAAGTCACTCGCCTAATCATATAATCAAGTACCGCATTTAATTTATTCCCAAACCGATCGCGTCAATGCCATACAGGAGCTTGTTAACTCTACGGTTATCAAACTTGCCGCCTTGAAAGAGTCCTATTTGATTTAATTTAAAGATAAACATAATCGGTGTGCATCATTGTGGAAGAGATCAACGGTACTTGATCTTCTGAATATTATTTAATCTGATTTACAACTACGGTTCTTTTCAATGACACTGTTATAAATGGCAAACAAGTGATGTCTCAGAACAGAACAATCATTTATCGTTATTTCATTTGTCAATATCTGTCAGATTGAAATAATAAAATTGAAATTGATGGTATGTTAGAGAGAAATTTGGTCTAAATTACATTAACATTGATTATTGTTCTCAAAATATGATACCATGAGCAATTTAGTCATTATCGTTGATCATTAGCGACGATTGTATGAAGTATTTTCGTTTGCACATATTATCCGATGTGTTGGTTCTATGCAATAATGCATAAACCAAGACAAAATATCGCTATTTGCATCGATTCAAATGTAATCAGCTGTCCTAATTGTGCACACTCAAAATGCAAAAATGCTGCCATTTTGAATATACTCGTAAAGCATGATTCAGCATTTACCCCCGCCAATATTGTTAATTCAAGTCCATAAACAACTTTTCTTTTTACGCACATTTACTAACTGGCATAAACAAGTCAAACATCTACTGGTTCTTGTTAAACTCACCAAAGTTGTGTAACAACCATATTTGTTTTCGACAAGTTGAGCGAGAATTCACTGACACTTTTCTTACTCCGTCAATTGCTTAACAAAACATCGCCGTTATTCGAGTACATTCGACATTTTAAATAAATCGAAAATTTAGTATCACGGGTTTCATTTGAATAATATATTCCCAACCTTGTTATCCGCATTGTTTATAAGAAGCCAATGAATTATTATTATCAAAATATTTTTATAAAAAATGATCATGAATTAAACAGACCATGGCAAAAACATTTTTTTTTTATTCTGTTAAAAGTGGCGTTACTATTGAAAGGAAAGTCATTGTACGTAATTACATAGTTATGACACTAGCAATATTCGCAAATCGTAGTGATCTATGCTTCCAACGTCATGTTTAGTGAAAGAACAAAAACATGTTGAAGGTCGTTCTGTGGCATATTTACAAATATCAAATTTCTTATGATTGGTAATACATTTGTGAACTGCGTGAGCTACTTAAGCATTGGTAAGTATATTGTGTCGCTGCCGTTCAGAATACTTTTAATGCAGGGACGAAATAAAGGCATATTATATTCATAGGTTCGCCGCTCATATGTACATACTAAATGCATTCAAGAATGTTATATAACGGACATAACCAGGTCGCGTCCGAAAAGTTGTTCATTTAAGGCGCTTTACCTTTTTAATGTGTGGTTAACATTGTTTTTTTAATTTGGTTCATATTGTGTACAATAATAAAACACAAGGTCTGATTGAATAAGAATAAATTTACAAACGAAAGGTAAATTGTCTCCAGAGTGTTCTATCACGCATCATGTTTATCGTCTATAACAATTTATGAATATACGTTCTGCATAATAGCATTTTCGATGATGGGTGAGATCATTTATTAACATTTTTATCAAAATATAATAATCGGATCTGAATAAGAGCTACGATCAGTAGGATAATACAAAAAACGATACTATGTTTTATCGAATGCCTGATAGTTGTAGTTTGAACCATTCATTTGTGTTACTACTTTAACAAACTATTTTCTTATTTATTCAAACACAACTGTGAATACAAGGCCAATATAAATGACTTTGCAAACTGTATTGAAAATACATTTAACCTGATTAACAGAAAAATCACCAAGCCACAGCATAGATTGGGTTGGAGCAATGAACGAGCATGCAAGCATGTTATCATACTTTTGTCATTTTATTTACTTAATCTTTTGTTGTAATGTATTTGTATAAATGGGCTAAACTTGAACAAATGAATCATTTAAGCATAAGGTTATTGCTGTTAACACTCTTAAGTCGACCTTAAATATTAGACAAATATGAGGTAAAACACATATGTTTTTTTTCGTACATTTCATGTCACTTATTTGCAGTCAATAGCATCGGCAATATACCGCATATAGACTTGTGCAAATTGAAACGCTAACCTGTCACTGGATACGGAAGCTATAGTTGAATTTGAATTGAAGTTTTATGCTGCTCATAATATTTCAAACATATTATATATTATATTAAATTATATATTATAAATATTATAAATTATATAGATATCATATATAAAAAAATAATATATGATACATATGCATCCCACATTATTCTGTCAGAACGTAAACATAGAATCATATCATATCATGTGTTCTATTATCTAATGGTGTATGTCGGTTCTTGTTGTATAGTGTCTTCCTATAATTGACGAATTATGGTAATTCACAGGGAACAAACAACTCTAAATGTATATTCGCGCTTTTGGCTTTTTGTAATATCTGAAATTGTGATTTGATGTATCGGTTGTCTCAAAGACCACACATTAGCTTGGCGAGTAACATATAGGCTTAAACATAAATAACATAAGTGGTTTTTGCTCGTTGTATGTTGCTCGTAGATAATTGGTTAACGAATATGTATGGGTTAGTTTATAGCTGTTTTCCTCCGGTTAATGTCTGATTGGATTATTGTAAATAGACAAAATGCACGATTTCAAATCGACAGAATGAAACTAATGTGTGCCAATTACATTTTAGGTTTACGCAGGTTTTTCACTGTACCAACTGAATTGAAGCTGATTATAATAATTCATATTCTCGACATTTTTAATACCGCCTTTCAGTACATATACCAATTACAACTACTGACAATTTCAAGCAATGACCATTAAAGTGGTTGAAAGCATTGATAACACATGACAAATTAAGTAAATGATGTCGCATGAATGTGCGTCCGAAGATACAAAACCGCTGTTCTGTAATTCAATGCGTATGCTCATGTATACCTTTAATGATAACATGTTCTTAAAATAATAAAACACGATGCATGAAGTAACCATGTTCAGTAATTTGATCAGAATTTTGAATTACGCCATAAAATGCACATTAAATAATAGCCGATGAGCTGATTTCAATATTTTGTGTAATGTTTACAAGATGGCACCAACAATTATGTCAGCGAACAAGTGATATTTAGATAACTTTTTCGTCCACGATTACGGAATAAGATTACTGTGATTAATAGTATAAATGATTTTATTCACAGTTGTTTGCATTAGTTAACACTATTATTTAAAAATACAATTTAGTGTTAAGACAACCAAACTCACATCAATTACTGCGTATGTGCACAACATGTGATTTATTTACTGTTTTCAGTGGTAATTTTTGTTTTTCGTTGCTGCCAGCGGAATCGTATTTCGTTTAAATCATACACACACTTTTACAGTCTCATACATTTGTATCTCACATGATAACCCAAAGTGGGTAATGTAAACATATTTTACAAAGCTTTTCAAACATTTAAATTGAATATGTAATGTTGTCAAATTACAGTCTTATGGAATGCACTCTTGTGAAATGGGCGTTTTTATCTCATGAAAATACCGATATGTTACATGTTTTGCAGAGCTTAAGTTGTACGTATCCGTCTAGAAGTAGCAACCGGTGTTATTCTGATCTGATTTTATTTCGGCTTAACTGACTCAGCTATTTTCTAGCATAGATATATTGCAATTATGTTTGCAATGGTTGCATAATACGCCAATCTAAATTGCAAAATGTACTCAATCTAGAAAAGCAAAATTTCTGTTATTGCTTTAAGGTAACTAATCAGGGTTGCAGACTTAACGCAGATTAGAATTGAAATCGCTAAAACAAAATTAGCGGTAAACATAAATGTATCTCATCGATAACTCCTACAATAGAACCAAATATGTTATATTATGTAAAGAGCTTATGGTCACATTTTGGCTAAATATGTGCGATATAAATAAAAATAAGGATTTGTAAAGAAAAATTGATGGTGATTGTATGTGCTATTTTCATGATTTTACTATTCTTATTGACCAGGATTCCGTGAATAAATTAAACGTTTTAAACACAGCAGTGCCGGTTTTTATATAAATTCGTCTTCTGGCAAATGAATTACCAAAGTATTATGATTGGCCTATGATTGTCATTCTTACTACTGTAAGAACAACACAGAACATATTGAAAATGAATTGGTTTATTATCATTATTGTTGTGTTTGCTTTGTCTTTACAACATATAGGAAGAAACTAGTTTTGAATCTTCTTGGAGTATTTCTTTGAATTGCCGGTGTACTTGTTGATTTTTAATATAATTACCTAAATTGTAAAATCTGTGCAATAGTGTTATAAACTTTGCAACATGTATGCATGTGATACTTTGTTTATCAACCGTATTTACGTTAATTTATTCCCTCATCAATTATAAATGACACGAAGATTTAAACTCAACTCTGCTTGTTTGTATAGTGGTATGAAACATGTATACCACAAGCATTCTTTACACCTAACTCAATGTAGTTTTGAAATACTTGAAGCTTTCGAAAACTGATTGTTTTCAATCACATGATAGAAGAGACTGAAGCATTGTGTTTCGAAATTGATATACATTATTAACCCCCATGTGCTAGATTTCCGGACTTTTGTTCCACGCGAAGTGATGAATTCTGGCAAGGAAATTGAAATTTTGCGAAATAACATTGGAGTTAATGGGATATACTTATCAGCGTTGTGCACGCTAATAATACATTTTAATCTACTTTTATTGCTTCTACATCTTGCAATTTCTCAATTACAGTATTTGAGCAGATATATGCACTGATCCCTTGCGTTGAGTGCTTAACGCTAATGCAACTGTATATATAACCTAACGAACTTCAAAAGAATGTGTTTGTACTTTGGGTATATTATGTACTATTGGTAATTTGCGCAATACATATTAATTATTTTTTTCATGCAATAATTATTAACCCATAAGTTCCTTAACATTTATTAAATATTATTTTGCAGATGATCATATTTAGTTTAAGATTTTTAACACGTTTATCATGTTCAAGCAATTACCGACTTGTGGATATAAATAAACTTATATACAGTTAAGTGAATACGAAATGATAAAATGCATATAGTACAATGTGTCTCATTATAACGTTCTAGTATTTTTAGCTTAAGTATTTTTATAGCTTAGAGCAGAAAGACTGAGGCTAACTAGGATAACGTAAAACCGCAAAGCAACAATGCCATCCGACATAATCGAATATGCTGGGCTGTTGTGGTTATTAGAAAAGTTTAGACAAAACGATGCATCTTTTGACATTCACAAGGAGTTCGTAGTGCTGAAAAGATAGGATGAAATGATTTGCAATTTAAATATCTTCATATTAGCACGTAGAACTTTCTGCAAGTGATTTTCGGAATTATTCATTATTTAAGGAAATGCACCCAATATACACTCTTGTAATTAGGAATTGAACAGCTAGGGTATTTATTTAAATAAATCAGATAATGTTATTCGATGTTTAAAAAGACATCCTAAAACAAGATCAACAACGGAGATTGTTGCAAGTCTGGCGTAAGGGTATTCACCTTTCGTCAAACTGTTTGACAAAACGCGTATTGATATGGTTTTAAAGCTTTTCCCTGAATAAGAGGTTGTTATTCGTTGTTTATAATGTTTTTGCGTTTTCCTCTTTATGGCCTTTTGAAAGTGTTTCCCATTAAATATCTCAAAATAGGGACTTAATTTTTCAAATTTTAGTAGCGCCGGTACATATTGTGGCTGACGCATTTAGTAAAATGTGTTTTCTTCAAAGTTTATTTCGTTTCAGCGGCTTCTCAAGACTTCGCCTTCATATTCCAGCACCGGTGGGAGAAAACAACCTTTAAAAAAATGCAGATGTGCAGTCCGTGATTTAGAAACATCATAATTCCGAACGCGTTGACGGGCTTTGTTTTAAGCTATATACATATATGCAGGCGGTATGCCGTCGTTCAACAAAATAAAGCCAAGATGAAATTAAAAATGGAGCGTTTTAGCATATAACAGTATCCAGATTAAGTTTGCAAATCCAGATTATTTGCAAACTTATTTTTTGTATTTATTGAACAAATGTTATGAAATTTTGCATATTTGTAGGGGGCATTGAGTACATACATATAATTGAAAAAAAAGAGTTAAAATGTTTTTGGAAAGTAGAGTTATTTGATGATAAAGTTGCCATCCCCCGTTGGATCCCAACGGGGTTTTGGCTCCCCCGTTAAGAATTGCAATTCTCCAACGGATGTTTTTTCCAGACGGGAGAATTTTACCTATATTTTACAAAAAATGTAATTTAAATATTATGCTTTGTTTTCCGTTTCAATGTTTACAAATACACATGTTTAAGTTATAATTGTAAGAAATATGTACTTTAATAAGAAAATAAAGTGTTTGTAGATTTTCTTCCCCCGTGGGGTTTTGACGGGGGATCCCGTCCATCTCCCATATCCATTAAATTCCAACGGGGTTTTCACGGGGGACCCCGTCAATCCCCCATTTAAATTAAACCCCAATGGGTGTTTGACGGGGGATCCCCTTTTAACTCCAATTTATAAAGAACTCCAATGGGAGTTTGACCAGAGAAGGGAGGGGGGGGATCAGACTTCAATAAACAGTTTATACCCATTGCAATATATTCCATTGTATAAAGAGTAAAAGACACCAAACTTTATTAAATAATTGATGTTTTCTTTTTAAGGTTTCAAAATCAATTTATAATTTTTAAATTTTCATAACTCGGTACGTTACGTTGAATAAAATGTCTTTTTGAAAGAGATTAAACCCACATATTGCTATTTCTGGAAAGATGAATTTAAAACGTTCCATAATTTTGAAAGACTGTATAAATAATATAGTGACTTATCTCGAAAATATATTACATTTACCTTTTGATAATCCAAACGTTGCTTTTATCCATTTCTGTGATGATAAATACAATCCAGAAAGACAATAACATTGGAAGCATAATTATTGTCATTCGGAATTGTATTTCTTTTGCTGTTTATTCCCGTGTAACAGTTTTGGAGGTTTTTTTCCTAGAAATTTAGCTTGCAAACATTTTCGGTGCAATGTCGTACCTTAGTGTACCGGTTACATTCCACAAGTTTGTTTTTTTTACACAAAATGCCTGAATAGGGCAGTGTGTTAGGTTCATTGTTTTGTTATTGCAGTTGTTTGTTTTTTATCTTTAACAACACCGTGCACTGGTAGCGTTATTAGCAGAGACATGCGGGAGTCTTCTTGAAACATACTGTACTGGCTAGTTTCAATTATGGGACACACCACTTCTCCAATAGAATTGATGATGTTTAAATACATTTTAGTTATATTTGCAGTTTCAGTTATTAACTGTTTTGTTTTCTGATAAGGATATGATATCCCAGACGTTAGTTCCTGTGCTGTCTTTTTCCCTCTAAACAAACAGACATATAACACCAAGGACTTATATCACTTTTCATTATTGTGTATAAAATACAATATACCACACACAACTGAAATATTTGATATAACCCATATAAGCAGTATGATTTCCTTTCTAAATGTAATAAAAACTTAATTTTCAATCATGAACTAGTAGTTTCAGGAAAACAGGAAACCATTGACTGTAAACCTTGTATTGTGGAGTCGTCGTGGTTATTGTATAGCCTAAAAACAATGTTCATATTCGCGAACATGACTTTAGAGTTCGAAACATGATAATGGCTAGAGAATTGCTCTATTTATGTTAACAGTCTTAATTGTATTTTAAATTAAACTGTAATTTGTTGATAAAAACATTGCAGAAAAAGCATCAATATTGCAAATATTCGATCATATTCGTTCGTTTCGTTCATATTCGCGAAAATGAGTCATATACGCATTATAGACGGACTCAAAATTTCGAGCAAAAAACTTCAAAAACTGTTTAAGGGAAATAAACAACACAATAATACAATTCCGAATGGCAATAAGTATGTTTCCAATGTTATTGTCTTTCTGGATTGTATTTATCATCACAGAAATGGATAAAAGCAACGTTTGGATTATCAAAAGGTAAATGTAATATATTTTCGAGATAAGTCACTATATCATTTATACAGTCTTTCAAAATTATGGAACGTTTTAAATTCATCTTTCCAGAAATAGCAATATGTGGGTCTAATCTCTTTCAAAAAGACAATTTATTCAACGTAACGTACCGAGTTAAGAAAATTCCAAAAATTATAAATTGATTTTGACGCCTTAAAAAGAAAACATCAATTATTGAATAAAGTTTGGTGTCTTTTACTCTTTATACAATGGAATATATTGCAATGGGTATAAACTGTTTATTGAAGTCTGATCCCCCCTCCCTTCTCTGGTCAAACTCCCATTGGAGTTCTTTATAAATTGGAGTTAAACGGGGATCCCCCGTCAAACACCCATTGGAGTTTAATTTAAATGGGGGATTGACGGGGTCCCCCGTGAAAACCCCGTTGGAATTTAATGGATATGGGAGATGGACGGGATCCCCCGTCAAAACCCCACGGGGGAAGAAAATCTACAAACACTTTATTTTCTTATTAAAGTACATATTTCTTACAATTATAACTTAAACATGTGTATTTGTAAACATTGAAACAGAAAACAAAGCATAATATTTAAATTACATTTTTTGTAAAATATAGGTAAAATTCTCCCGTCTGGAAAAAAACACCCGTTGGAGAATTGCAATTCTTAACGGGGGAGCCAAAACCCCGTTGGGATCCAACGGGGGATGGCAACTTTATCATCAAATAACTCTACTTTCCAAAAACATTTTAACTCTTTTTTTTCAATTATATGTATGTACTCAATGCCCCCTACAAATATGCAAAATTTCATAACATTTGTTCAATAAATACAAAAAATAAGTTTGCAAATAATCTGGATTTGCAAACTTAATCTGGATACTGTTATATATATATTACGTTAATCGTTAGCAAATCAAATAGCTATTTCGTACTTAATACTCGAGAATGATTAGCGGAAAAAAAAGCAAACCCTTCGGATCACTTGCTGAGAAGGTTAGTCAACACTAACTTGTAAGCAATGAGCAAATAGCGAACACTCTTATTTAAATCAGATGATATATAACTAAACAGCGTAACAAAGACATAAACATACCGCTGATTGCATCGAATGAGTACATGAGCGGCGTGGTCATATTACATATTTTAAGTTTTAGGAATGAAGAAAAAAAATTCAGGTCTTGTCAAAACTTATTTTGGTGTTCGATTGTCGTAAATCTCTTTTCAAAACCATTTGAACTGATTCTATTAACGTTTGCACGATAATATAAATATAACATAGTATACGAATGAGAGTATGTGTTCGTGTTGTATTTCAAAGAATAAAAAAAAAATACATTCCAATGAAATCTGTATTAACACCTTTCTCCAAATGAATTACAATAAGTGAAACTGTTGTTTTTCCGTTAGATATGAACATTAAACCTGACTCGTTTGACTTAAAAAAAAATAGATGAATTTGCATGCAAAAGTATTTGTTCGTTGGTTTGAACATGTTGCGTATTGTTTACAATAATATAACCGATGTTTATTTCATTAAACAGCCGATAATCAAATAACGATTACGTGAATGGCTTCCGGCTTTTATTATTTAACTTAAAATCGTAAATTATCATTTATTTACAGTTGTGTGAAAAATGTCAAAATATCAATTAACAACGATTATCAATTTTTTGCACGACATTGTAGACATTGTACATGTATTTGTGTTAAATGAAATTTTAGTGGAAATTGTTCAATTTCATTGCTGCCTGCGAAGTGCAAATGACGCTTACTCGGTTTTAGGCGCATAAATATGTGTAAGTTACACAGAAACGGTCACCCAAAGTGGGTTATGGGAAAAGTGTAATCGATATTATAATGGCGTCTAACTACATTAATGCTACAGTAATTATGGCATGCACATTGAGAAAATGGCGTAATAATATGTTTGGAAGAAGAGATGTTATATTTACTGCGGAGCTAAATTTGTGTGTATCCATATGAGAGGGTCATCTGACCTGATTTTGTCTCGGCTAGCCTACTAAACTCTTTTATGTTAAAGATATATCGCAATAAAATTCAAACTTTTTGCGATTGTTTTACAGACAACAATCACGGTTGCAGACTCTATAAGATGATTAAACTTAGAACCATTGCTTCATTTTAAGTTTAAAACGGATTTTATCGTATCTATCAATCCCAATATGTTTTTTGTTATGTAAAGAATGTAATGTGCGTTCTTAGGATTAAAACTTGTCTTGCCTATATATGCGCCACGCATAGTCATAACGATTTACACTCCGGCGCAAGACGTTTAATTGATACTTTGACGTATGTGCTCAGGATTTTCGTTCCAAAGTTTGTGTTATAATTACATACTTTTCTTTGATAAATAAGCGAATTATTCTTTGCAAATGTGATGTTCTTTATATTAATTATTTATACGAGATTCCATCCACGTGCTTAATTTCTTAGTTTTTGTTGCATGCGCCAATGTTTTATGTTTACATGTATAAGAAAATGTAATATCACCCTGTATTGTCGACTTATATACGCGTTTTCAAGCTATAATACAACTCAACTATGCAACTCATCATACGAAATTGAAAATACAGGAATCAAATTTTAAGTATCGGTTGTAACGTCGGTTATTTGATCATGACATATGAACTCATGCAATACTGGATAACATAATTAAGTTCGTTAACATTTAATAGAGACAAACGAAATAACTGTATATAATTATATATTTAAAAGGAATTTGTTCAAAGGCTGTTGCTTAACATGCGGCTGTTTATGCGAAAACTGTTTTCTCCTGATACAGTTTCTGGGCAGTTTTATTGAGATATTGAGTTCACACAATCGATTCGACAATTATTATACATTAATGTCGTTGCATAACGAAACGAAAGAGATACCGCGTGCGTGTTGATCTCGCCATCAGACAAGGCAACCATCCTATTCATCTTACGAAACCCGTCTATGTTACTTACCTAAGATACACATAAAGGCACACGCTCTGCATGTTGTAGTGTTTTCATGTGACGAACCAGAAGGTTAAAAGATTGACCCAATATGATGTGCGATTTATAAAATAGGTAGGTGCAAATAACCATTGGATTGTCAGTATCAGAGGAACACTTGAATATGGTGGTTACTTCAAATTTACATGGGCAAATTAAACCGTTATAATCACTTTACGTTAGTCATAGTATTTTCAATTTGTCAATGCATTACGATACAAAACGTTGTTATAAACATACATTCTGTAGAAAAATGTGTCTGTGTATCATTTTTACATTTTGTTATATACTATCATATAAGCTGCTTCAGAATAATATTATGCATGAGATTCTATTAAAATTGATAGAATAATAGTAAAAAGTTACCATGATAAAACTCAGTCTTTACATTACACATCAATTGATGTTTCAATAACGAGTCATCCACTCAGTGTATTATGTAATTACCAAATAATAATTGCATAAGACATGTCACCTTATTTAGACATTAGTTGCAAAATGCTTTCGTCTGCGTCGCTCTTGAAAATATTACTACCATTTAGTTGTGTTTTCCACGGTTCAAACAGAGTGAGAGCTGTTGATGAAGGTATCATCAATCAGGATGGGGTTCAAAGGCTTCTCAGCGACATTGAACAATTAATTGTTTCTTATTTTTCTTTAATTTGTCTCTTGGGAGGCAGAACGTTGTCTGATTGAATAATGTCGTAAAGCAGCTTTAGAAATGTTTAAATTATTGTTTGACCAAAAACAAGTTTTGTTGGCATCGTTATAAGATCGTGATATTGACACATATGATAATTTCAACTATAACATTGTAAGTTCATGTCAAAGCAGATTTGTGTTATTGTATTTAAATTAGGATTTTCTAATGCGCACACTTTCTATGTGAAGTTGATATAATGCAAAACACGCACTCTTATTAAAGGACAGGCCATTTTAATGATTACTGTAAAGATGTTATTATTAGCAAACTGCGTTTTGCGACACTTATGTGTAGTAGGGTTATATTCATAATAACAATTTGGTGCATCCTTTGAGCTGAAAGTAATTGACCAGATAGACTAAAATGTGAAAATGCTATTACACGTTTATTCTAATATGCTTGAATTAGTTTTTTGCCTCAACATATTTTCATCATATTACTATATTAATGATTATCATCGGTGCTCATCAATAAATGTTATGTGGTAAAATATGCATAGCAAAATGTGTATTTATTAAGTATTCTAACTTTAATTCTCACTTGTACATTGTAGAGTGTATATTATCTTAGGTCAACTACAGTTTCAGTTGCACTTGAAATCTTTCGTTGTAAGAACATTTAAATCCTTAGTCATAATTTGATGCAAAAAAACGTTATTACTTACCAAATGCAAAACACTTCTCTAAATTCTATACCAGTGCTTTGGATTTAATTATAAACAATAGAGCAAATCTTACAAAAACAATACATTTAACAGTCTTTCTCAAAATCTGTATACTATTTGCGGACAAACCGAACAATATGTAAGTGATATGAATAGTTTTTTTTTTAATTTTTTTGTTGTGTTGTTGTTTTGTTTGTATATCTTTTGTATTATTGTAACAAATTAAAGGATTACTAAAGCAGCTAAAGAGTTTTTGCGATTTATTACAATGTGTAGATTGTCCCGCATAATGATTGCTTAATCGTGGTTTAATGATAAAGTACTTTGAAGTTTAGAGAATTTCGTATTTCAAGCAAAGTTTTAATGCATGATTGTTTTCACCTCGGAACTAACAAGCTGATTAGTCAGTGGTGGATAACAATTTTTGGTGAGGTTATTTTGCATACCATGTTATTTTATATCTTTAGAATTATCGTAAATTGTATTGAGAAGAATTTAGAAGATTTTAACTTATATTAATATTATTAGTTAATTTGTAAATAGTTTTTAAAACAAACGGATGCTTTTTTCAGACAATTTTTTTTAACTAGATTTATTTCGCGTGTATATGTGTATATGTGTATGTGTTGACCGAAATTACTTACGTTTGTTCCTGTTAAACTACGTTAATGCTTGCGAAAGAATGATGTGTCATAATATACAGTATTTTACTAAAACTGTTTCACACTGAAATCAATCTGACAATTTAAAACATGGGTTGATTACAATGTATCGAATATGTTCATATTTTTAATTGTCTGACCTTGACACGTCGAATAACTTTACATACTGCCTTTACTGCTATCTTGCAAACGTCAAATATATTAACTATAAGCCAGCTAATCGAGAGTTCCATAGAAGTACTTGTAGTAATTGTATTATTTTCTGAATGTTATAGCTTTCGCATTGGACAGATTGGTGAAATGCTGTATAACATTGTGAAAACAAACTATTGTTAAATTTGACACTCTCGTAAATAACATATCATAATAACAATACATAGGAACATTATGATGTTTCGCAATAGTCTTAATACATACTTTTATTATATGATATTCCGAGGTGTTTTACTCGCGTAAATATACGCGATATTCGAATCGATTGAGATTGAAGGTTATTAACACGTGTGCAGTGTATTTCCTCATAATGTGTAACGGTCGATCTTGTTACATCAGGTATCGATTTATTCAATTGGAATCGAAGAACATGTATAAACATGGGTACTGGTGGGCTCTAGATTGAACACGTACATCACAGGAGTCATTACACTGAATTAAAAGGCAATACATGTTTTCCTGATCTCTTAAACTTTTGAAAACATCCTCTAACCCTGAGCTGTAAACAATGCTGGCCTATTGTATCTACCAACGGTAGTCTCTATCAGATACATGCAGTTCATATGTTTATGATTTTGAACGTATTGAAGATTGTTCGCATTTTTTGATCAATTAAAACAATTCGATAAATAATTTTTCCTCAACGATATCGACTTCTGAAGATGCTGGATGTTTATGCCTATGCCATTGGAATGAAACTACCATAAGGGCACAAACAAATGCCCAACGTTGAAAACACAATTTTAAATAGATGTATACCCCCGAACCCCAGCAAAGAATCAAAAGGTCCGAAAATACTAGTCCCGGATATATGTTGCATGTATTTTGTATCTTATTATCATGGACTTGTGCACAAAGTTATTCAGCTGCTCAAGCTGCAAACGTTGCTGTTGTTTGTTTGATTACACGATTCAAGTACCCATCGGCTTTGTATCACTAAACCGGTAACGTTTCATGGTCTAATACGAACAGCGCTATCGTGTCCGATAACATCAGTATTCGTGGAACCTCTTAATAACTCATTTGCCTTGAGTGTAGCTACAATCAGCTAGACGTCGAGAATGCCTTACATCGCTGATTGACATCGACACTAGATCTTAGATATTCGCAGTCAGACACTGTTATTACATTGCAGTGTGATTAATGAAATAACAGCATATGACGATTTATTGACTGTTTTTCAAACATTGTACGCTTCTCCTGCAAGTAAATATAATGTAAGTGGTTTAAAATTTCGACAATAATAAAGTAGATATTGCTTAAAAGTAAAGCTTTATTTTTACAATATTCTTAAAAATTTCTAAGCCACGGTATTTCATATACAAATAAGAAAAACACTAGTTTTTTTGTGAAATTGTTTTAGTATGCGTATAATAAATACTTTTGGGATATATTATAACATTAAATAGTCGTTTTCATTTTTATCAAAAACAAGTTTATGAACAAATATGTGTTGTATTCATTTATTGTTTGATCTCATCGGTACGGTTACCTAAAACACGTGTAAGAAGCCTAATTCTATTTTAAAAGTGAAATATCACTGATAACACTGATCATAAATTATGTGATTCAACGTGTAGTCAACAGGTCTTCTAAACGGTTTACAAAATGATATAATTAGGAATCAATCAAGAATATGTGCAGATCTATTTATGTGCGTTATTAATGTAGACATTCCTTGAGCATTTAATGTAAAACTGGAAACAATCTGGGATTCAACAATAGTTTTGCAAACGCAGTTTTAACGTCTTTCTATTTTGTCGTCTGATAATAATTGAGGAAGGCTTCTGGATGATAAGAAAATCATCACCATGATTCGGCATTTTCGGACAGCGTAATGCAAAGCCTCGAAGTGTCCGTCATCGGCGTTCGAATCATGAAGTATGCGGAATGAAAGATATAAAAACTTTTCACGCAGCTATGTCGATCGTGTAATTTAATATTCCGATTCATACACCAGATTCAAATAGCGGCTTACTTGCATTTTGTAGAATTCATATTTGCGTATTATGTAAACTGTGCTGAAATTCAATCAATATTCATGTATGTATACATATAATAAATATAGATGCGTGATGCAAGCGGTACAGTTATACATAATGCACATATTGTTTGCATATTTCTAAAATCTTCTCATATTGTTTGAAATAAAGCAAACAGTATTCAACCGACTTTATTATTTCTGAAAGTTTACTTTGTTTGAAATTTATATGAAAAAATCAAACATTATAAGAATACAATTAATGTTAAATGATTTATTATCCTCACGCTCCGAATTAGAGCGGGTAGATTAAGTGGTTATCTCCGCCGTTTTCCGTCCGTCCGACCGTCCGTTCTGGCCACTTTTTTCTCCTACACTATAAACACTAGAACCATGAAACTTAAACACCTGGTAGCTATGAGCATATGTGCGACAGTGCACTATTTGGAAGTTTGATCTGACCCCTGGGTCAACAGTTGCGGCGTGGGAATACGCGTCGGCCGCGGTGGCTCCATTTCTAGTTTATGTTTGTGCATATTTGCAAAAGGTCTATCAACAGGAATGTATCATATGTACTTTTCTTTTTATTGGACACATCATTAAATATCGAAAATATTTTAAGCAGCCCATGATAGTTTAAAAAAAATACTTAATGAAATATGTTGTGTGTTATTTTCTGGTACGATAATTAATATCCAACTCCTAGCCACACAGCAAATAATAATGTTTTAGTAATATGCGTATGATATTTTCACGGCTTAAATACATTAGCATGTATTTAGGCTTACCATATTACACAAACAAAACATATGTTATAATTTATGCCAAGAATCACATCCCTCGACAACGGAGAGACGTTAACTAGTAGAATAATGATCTCCGTACTTGACATATAAGGCCTTCTGCATGTAGAACCTACCAGCTCCAACAAATGAAGCCATCTGAGCGAATGATTCAGGTGTCGGAGCCAGGATTCACACTGTGAGGATACGCCAATCATCATTAAAGGTACCTTTAAAATAATACAAAGTCACGTGAAATCAAGACCAAGGATTACACAAAAGAGGTGAACGATACCACTTACTGACATTTATTTATGGAATTTTACCAGCAATATGGAAATGAAAAGTCTAAGCAGATCTTATCAAACACAAAAACTCGCCAAATATTTGGCATAGATTCCTTTTTAAAACTCCGCTTTTTATGCCCCCGGTAGGGTTGCATATAGCAGTTGAACTGTCCGTCAGTCTGTCTGTCTGTCTGTCTGTCTGTCTGTCTGTCTGTCTGTCTGTCTGTCTGTCTGTCTGTCTGTCTGTCTGTCTGTCTGTCTGTCTGTCCGTCCGTCCGTCCGTCCGTCCGTCCGTCCGTCCGTCCGTACGTCCATCCGTCCGTCCGACTGTCTGTCTGTCTGTCTGTCTGTCTGTCTGTCTGTCTGTATGTCTGTCTGTCTGTCTGTCTGTCTGTCTGTCTGTCTGTCTGTCTGTCTGTCTGTCTGTCTGTCTGTCTGTCTGTCTGTCTGTCTGTCTGTCTGTCTGTCTGTCTGTCTGTCTGTCTGTCTGTCTGTCTGTCTGTCTGTCTGTCTGTCTGTCTGTCTGTCTGTCTGTCTGTCTGTCTGTCTGTCTGTCTGTCTGTCTGTCTGTCTGTCTGTCTGTCTGTCTGTCTGTCTGTCTGTCTGTCTGTCTGTCTGTCTGTCTGTCTGTCTGTCTGTCTGTCTGTCTGTCTGTCTGTCTGTCTGTCTGTCTGTCTGTCTGTCTGTCTGTCTGTCTGTCTGTCTGTCTGTCTGTCTGTCTGTCTGTCCTGTCTGTCTGTCTGTCTGTCTGTCTGTCTGTCTGTCTGTCTGTCTGTCTGTCTGTCTGTCTGTCTGTCTGTCTGTCTGTCTGTCTGTCTGTCAGTCTGTCTGTCTGTCTGTGTGTCTGTCTGTCTGTCTGTCTGTCTGTCTGTCTGTCTGTCTGTCTGTCTGTCTGTCTGTCTGTCTGTCTGTCTGTCTGTCTGTCTGTCTGTCTGTCTGTCTGTCTGTCTGTCTGACTGTCTGTCTGTCTGTCTGTCTGTATGTCTGTATGTCTTTCTGTCTGTATGTCAGTCTGTGCGTCCGTCCAAAAACTTTAACATTTGCCATAACTTTTGTAATATTGAAGATAGCAACTTGATATTTGGCAGGCATGTGTATCTCATAGAGTTGCACATTTTGAGTGGTGAAAGTTCATCCTTTAAGGTCAACGGTAAAGAAAAATCAAAGCGGCGCAGTAGGGGGCATTGTGTTTCTGACAAACACATAATTGGTGTTTTCTACAGTTAAAGTCAATGTCTAACTTTAAACTCACAACATAGCGAAAATTATCAGGACAAGAAAAGACAAATATATATTCAGACTTGCACATACAATAATGTCACAGAGATAAACATAGTAATACTATAAACACCAGCATCGTAACTATACGGTAATGAAAATGCTAGGTACATAGTAGAAAATATGTAGGATGACTATTTGAAGTTAAGTAACAACATTAGAAATATAAGTGCTTGAAATAAGAGCTTCTTCTACAACTTTGACTAATTTAATAAGTTCAAATGTATTCGTTGTATTCAGCAATTTGTGGGATGTACAAACAGAAGGCCTAATATAATATCATTTCTTTATGTAGTTTCTTCTAAAATTAACGTATAAAGGACATTTACAAACACATGAAAATCATCTTCGACATCTATTTGGTTTCAACAAAGGCAATAACGTTCGTTCGTGGTATATTTTGACCAGCATTTCTTCCAGTTTGAACTCTAAGTGGCAGACTCGAAGTTCGAAGCTCTGTGACGTAGTGACTTAGTGATTTAGGTGATAAATCTCAATAATTTTCATTAACAATCATAGATTTAAACACACGGTACATATCTAAAATAGAGCTTTTTTCAACGGATCGAAACCATTCTTGTGTAAAGGTATCCATAATAACAGTTTCAAAATGTTGTTTAATTATTTTTACATCGACATAGCTTGGATTATTAAACACGTATAACAAACTGTAGGTGTCTAACATTTTTTTATTATTAGATACCCAATTAGAACGACCGTTTTTTGTAATCATTTAATGCTTGTGTATAAATTGATTTTAAAATTGTGTTATCAGTTTGAATAAGTTGAAACCAGTATTTGACCATCTAATATATCTATGAATAAATAGTTGGAATCATCCTAACTCTCCGTACAATTCAGCATTACATACATTTTGCTTTAAGTTTAACAATCGTTTACAGAACTTTAAGTGTACCTTTTCCAATTGACCCTGTTTTACTTCATTTTTCACATGCGTAATTCAATTCAGTATAGATCTAACAGAAGCATCGAATAGCTGACATTGTGTGTTTGGTTTCAAGTCAAACTCGTTACATTTGTTAAATAATATATGCATACCTTCAAGTGCTTTTCCACATCGCTATTCTTGATAGAATTGAAAATGTCCAGTATAATTAAAAACGGTAAAATTAAAAATATGTATGTTTCAGATGGAAATAATCTTTGCGAAAAACCATTATTTTAGTTGTATCAGTATTAATCTTTAATCCCCAGCATTTGCAGTAATTTGTTAAAAGACTCGGTAAAACAATTTTAAGTCCTCTATAAAAGGGGAAAACAACAAAGGGGACATAACGTCACTATGCCTTTAACTACAGTATAGTTAAACTAGTCCAAGTATATTGAACAATTCTTAACAAATTTCGATAAACAGTACCAAGGCATTTCATTATGTCAACGTATATAACATAAAGTGTTTTATTTTAATTTACATATTTTTTACATAAGGACCTTAGGATGTCTATAGCGTCATTTGTTGAGCGCCCATTTCTGAATCCTTATCACTGATGACTATCTTTGATAATGTTTTTTATGTTTTCACTGCACCAGCATTCTCCCATCATAATATGCAAATTCTTGAAGCAATATTAAATACTGGCACGTGTGCTAGTTAAAAAAATGTACTTATCAAGAATTGCGATAGACTTTGAAAGAAAAACACTCTTTTATCGGAACAAAACCACGCTGACAGGTTTTCTAAACCAATTATATTTTAATTGAACTAATAACTGTTGAAATGACATGTTTTCTTGAACAACTGCAAATTAATGTTTGTGCAGTATAACAAAAATTAAGGCTACTTACGACATAGGTCAGAGCGAAATAGTGTAATTAGACTACGAAAGAATTTTAAACCAATTGTATAATATCCGCTTGCGGGTATATCTGTCTAAGTACAAGACGAATAATACATTAATAAAATTAAAACGTTTACCCGAGATTTCATACATTCAAATGTAAAGGTGGATTCATGTTAAAAAATAGGTTTGCGTCGCATAAGTTAGTTGTGTCTCTAGCAATTTAAAATAGGTTCTTTAAATAAGTTAATGAGTTTAGAAGTTGTGTCAAACTATTTGTTTAAATATCTTCTAGTTATGGTATTTATAAGCGATCATAAAGCGCTTATCAGCCAGAACAGAGTATTACTCGTCGACAGCATGTTTTCATTTGGGTAAACCATTTCCATATATTAATCATACAATACACGTATGTGTTTGTTTATATAGATGCTGTTCCCACTAATTTACGTATTTAACTTAACGTAACAAAACTAATTCAATTTCACACCGTGATGATTTTGTACATAGTTATGTAATATCTGTGTAATATTTTCAAACGGTATACAAAGCATTTCGCAAGGAGAGTGGGCACGTCATTATTTCAAGAAAGCGGCGCTATTTTTTTACGCTACAAGGATTGTACTGTCAATGTTTGATTAAACACAATGGTACGCAGTTGTTACTAACTTTCATTATGTCAAATAGTTAAAATCGGAATTAATATTGTAATAATATTGTTTAAGAATATACGTTTGAGTTACTTCACTTCTAATTTATGTACTATTTAAATATACATATGGATGGTTATTATTCGAATATATATTAAAAACTATCATTATATTTTGAATTGATGCTAAACGCACATGTATATTTTTTTGGAAACACCTAGTTATAAAACTATTTGCAAATACTTCGGAGCAAATAAATTGTTAGGATTATAATGTATACAATACCACAAAACGCATATTGACAATCGATAAAGGGTATTACAGAGTTGTAAAAGTCTCATTCAAACGCGCGATCAATTAAGGCAAAAGTTCAAGTCGCATTAGAGACGGGTATCGAAGGAGAATTTGTGTACAATGTATATATTTCTATAAGTAATCAAAATATTATGTACACTAATTGTTTTCTTAAGACAAATGCATTAAAAACATATTAATGTTTTGATGCGCATCGTAATTTAAGTTAAAAAGTCGAAATGTCCTTTTAAAATAAATAAAGCAAAACTTGTTCAGCTTGCTGAACGGTTTCTGTTTGAAAACTTGCTAACTGTTCTTTACTTGTACACATCGTTAATGGAGTATGAGGTAATTGACGTGTGTACTTCTTGTTTCTATTTTGTTGTTACAATGTATTATTCCATGAAAGCAGGCAATTGATTTGCTGCCAAAGATGAAATTATGTGTACTTAACCTGTTTGTATATAGTTAAGTTGTGTGAACATTGATACTGGCTTAATGTGTTTGTTTAAGAGATGAAAAATAGCACTTAATGTCGTCCTTATTACCAGTATGACATATACTTCTCTAACAACAAAATATAAAGTATGAAGACATTCATCGATGAAGTTATCGGATGAAACACATCACCTTTATAAAGAGACGAAACTAGTCTCGGTAAAGATGTAAGTGCTGTACCTGTTGTTGACAACACGTATTGCATGTATTTGCTTTGAACAAATATTAATTTTACTTTAACTATATTTAGTGAACTTATTAGCGAGGGCATGAATGCCAATATGTTTAGTCAATTATTGATATTATAATTATTACTAGCCTAGATCTGGAAGAACGGAGCTTCATGCATGTGTTTCAAGTGTCGACCCAGTTGAATATAATAATGGACGACATTTTCTGTATGTGTAGTATTTTTTGTTTGGAGTAAGTCTCTTCTTTGCGACAATCAAGTTCATGCGAAAAGGTTTGTCCCTGATTACACTGAGCGAACAGCACATGCTCATCTGGTACCCAACTTTAGGCACATGCATTAAGCAGCTTTTCACATAACGACGCTCATATATATTTTATATAGCCATACTATTCGACACGCGTAACAATTGTTCGTTAAATTGAAGCACAATCGAAAAACAAAGATTGTATTAATCTAAGGCAAATTATGTATTATCGTTTTGTGAAGTAAATGCAGCAGAGCAGGTGCATGATCTAATATAATTAGATAAACAAACAATTAATTTCTTGAACAAAAAAGCTTATTATTTCCCAGGACACCGTTCTCACGAGTCTTTTTGTATGTGATGATCTAACGAAGTACCATATAAATGCAATGATGTTTTATATAATTTCCTGTATATTTTTTTATAAAATACACCGCTGCTCTGTCAATATGAGTATGATCATATTCATAGGTGGGTGGACATTCGGTTGAAACGACAGCTGGAATTGCCTGTCAGTTTTGTTATCTGTAATATTTCTTCAACTTGACTAATTTCTAATCATCCAAAAGCGAATTCCAATACTTCCAAATTTAGATTTAAGGCATACTCCATTAATGCTTAATACAAAATGAGTATTAGACGTGTTGCATTATAATCTTCGTATTAAAATGAAAGATATAAAATCACTGCCACAAACAGAAAATTCTTCCTCGTTGTGTTTCATGTATCCATCTCTGCTAAGAATAGTTTGTGTGTACCGTATATGAAGAAAATCATATCAAACCATTTTAATTGCTCACTTTTAGAGTTTGAAATACAAAAAGCTAATCATTCTGGGTACGACAAGAATAATAAAATATATGTTATTTTATTTTATCTTCCTTTAAAGACACAACATCTTCTTTGGGTTAAATTAGGCTTATTTTTTCTTATTTGGAAATGTTTGTCACGACATTTCTAATAATTCATATAAAACATACTTCTTTTCACTTAACGATAATAATTATAAGATATGTTAAACTTGATTTGATTGAAATACATTAGGCTGACATTTGCCTTTAACATTAACAATTAGCACAAGAAGACATAAAAATATTTTCATTAAACTGAATGGCCCGATATAGTTAATGCAAATATATTGTGCATTATAATTTAAAAAATGATAAAAATGGATCCCAAATTCTATAAATAAATTCTCCCAAGTGCACGAATAGATTACGAGAGGTTTATCTGTCTCATGAGATGACAAGCGTTAAATGCATTTCCTCTTGTGTTATATAATTTCATCATGAATCTCTGCTTTTGAAACGAAACGCTTCGCGTGAATGTAATTTAACCAAAATATCGATAGACGCCTGTGCATGCAGTGTTTTAAATACAAGATACACATCGAAATGATCATTTAAATATAAAATGACCACTAATGATATTCTTAAAATGAATTTTTGTTGTAATCATCGATTGTTGTCAGAAAGCTATGGTTATAAAGCATTGTCTTTTTTCTAGTATAATTGATTTACGTTATTTATTAACTTTCGTTAGTATTAAAAAGACTTCAAACAGCTCTATATTACGCAGAAGGTTATCAGTTAAGATATTAGTTGTACAATTTCTCAAACAATTGTCTTTGGTTGACATTTTCATTCCTTTTTATATTTTACTGAGATGAAACATATCGTATTGTTATCGTAAAACTTGCAAGTCGGAATTGCATGAAAAACCCTGCTTTGAGCTGACAAAATGATATTAATGATATTAAAGGAGCTTTTTTTTAAAGAACAACACCAGTCAATGTATTAATCAACTTCGTGGCATCGGAGGGCATGACTGCTAGAAGTATGATACTTTCATTATGTGATTTTAAATTCAAAAATGTGGTCGCGTTAAATACACAGTCATTATTTGTGCAGTTTTCAAATAACATACCACAAATGAGCAACATGAGGCAATTGCTTGTCGCGTATACCACTTGCCCCACCCTCAAAATCAAAGGTCACACTAAGTGGTCAAGGGAAAAAATGACAATTAGCTTGTCCCGACAATATTTTTTTTGTAAGTGTCATGTAATTTATCAAGAACGATAAACAGTATAGTTGCTCATGTCAACTAAATCACTTTTTTTCTATTACTTACAGGCGCTACTACTTTGTACAGATTGCATTATACACTACATTGTCAGAGCTCGTCTTCATGTTACACAAGGTATGCCTTATGCAACCTTTTAGCTCCTAACATTGAACGCATTTTAATACAAGCATTTCTTTTAGACACATCCATTTTAATGTTTTAAAAACAAATTAGAGTTTTATGGAATGCAATGGCAGAAGGTTAATGAGTGATTTAAAAGAGAATGGAAATGTGTGTCTGTTTTTCATGGAACATAAGTCAATAGAAATTCACACTATGTTGTGTAAATATTATTCAAATAAGATGTATATATTTAAATGTCATGTCGATTTGTGGCCCGTTAGACGCAGTGTTTATATACTAAATAAGAAATGTTCTTTTCCAGGAATGTGTCGTAAAGCACCAGAAAATTGTGTAGTATACGCATTTAAATGGCAAAATGAAATAAATAAGCAAGATTTCTAACAAAACGAACTAACTACCATCGAAAAGTTGTACATATCAAGATGACTTTAACTTGTGTAAAGGCAAAATAAATTGCTGCAATATAAATATGTATATGCAGATGCTATATTGACAGAAACGCGTAACGTGCTGACAATACGTTCTTATCGCCTTGGGAACAAAATAATTAAATTATTGCAATTGCTGTGCAATTTCGTCTCGTGTATAGAGGCTAAACGCATTAAGTATTCTAATTGTGACGGATTGATGGTACGCTATATATACATTTGACAACAAGGTTTTGTTAAATTCGACACTGTCGCAAATTATAAGAATTACAATATATAAGAACAGAATTCACGTTCGAAACATTCTTACTAGATACTTTTAGGTTATGATATTTCAAGGAATGACCTTCGCTTGCATTGCGCGATATTAACTTCGATTGCTATTGAAGGTAATGAACAAACGTGTGTGTTTTTTCTTTATATGTGTACCGATTTTTCAGTTTACGTCACCCATCGCATTAATCATTCGGAATTAAACAATTTACTTCACATGTGTACTCGTCGGCGCTGGATTTTACACGAACAAATCAGGTGTCATTAAATTAAACGGCAATATGTGTAATCCTGATCTCTTCAAATTATGAAAACAATCTCTTACCCTAAGCTGTAAACAATTATGGTATATTGTATCTACCAACGTTAGTTTCAATCAGATAAATGAGGTTCATTTGTTATGTGATTTACAATGTATTCTAGATGGATTAGAATTTTTGTTACCAAGATAACCCTCGCGATAAATGAGTTTTCCTAAATGCTATCGACTTCTGAAAATAATGGGTGTTAATGGATAAGCCATAGGTATTAAACTGCCATAAGTACTATAACCATTGGTCATTGTAATTTGTTTGGACTTGACCACAAAATATTCAGCTACTCAGGCTACAAATTGTTTTGTTATTACAAAATTCAATTACCCATCGTGCTTGTTCCACTAAACGTCACAAACTTGTCCAGCTTCATGGTCGGACAGTACAATCAAATTCGATATCATCAGTACAGTCAAGTTGCCATTACCGGATCAGTAGCGTAATTAAGTTGTTCTGGTGAAAAGCAATACATGTGTTGAGACTTCATTTATACCAGTTTTATTAAATATTACCTTTACGTACTGATTCAGCACATAGTCTTATTTTTAAACGCAGGCACATTGTATTTGTGATACATCTGTTCGCCGCAGAATTCATGCATTAACGGATCAGTTGTAGTCATAACGGATCACGTGACTGAAACCGCTCAGCGGGGCATCTAACACGCTATTTGAACTGTCGAACCATGAACTGTGTTGTTTACAATGACCAAGTTACATTGTCAGTTATAACTTATAGTCATTGTTTGTTATTAATTGCTTTCTATATGCGATCTTGTATCCACACTTTACGCATGGTGTTCTTGTGTGAATTATCTGTTGAAAATCCTAAAAAGGTCGAACAAATATGGGAATCTTATAAAACATGTAAATTGTTTTAATCATAACTGATCATCGATATTGAACATGGAACATAAATAAAGCATTAAGCTTGAGATGATTTATAGTAAGAATCAACAAGTTTTGCATATATTTTAATATCATATACATGTATTATCAATACGCATATTATCACGCTTGATCCGTTATTGCCATAATTCTTCATTTCATTTAAGGTGATGCAAACAATCTTATACAAAAATAAAAACTAAAATGGACTTTTGCAGACAGAAATACTACTAAATTGCCTCTAAATTAAAGGGATCTTTTCACGCTTTGGTAAATTGACAAAATTGAAAAAAGTTGTTTCAGATTCGCAAATTTTCGTTTTAGTTATGATATTTGTGAGGAAACAGTAATACTGAACATTTACCATGGTCTAATAAAGCCATTACATGCATCTTTTGACGATTTTAAAACCTAAAAATTATAAAGCGTTGCAACGCGAAACGATTGAATAATTTGGAGAGTTCTGTTTTTGTCGTTAAATTTTGTGAAACTACGAAGATTGCTTATATAAGGTATAAAATACTTTAAGTGTATGTACGCGGCGGAATAGCTCAGTAGGCTAAAGCGTTTTTACTTCAGGACTCTGGCAGGACTCCAGGGGTCACTGGTTCGAAACCTGGTCCGGGCAATGTTCTTTTCCTTTTTTTAATTTTATTCTTGATTTTTTACTGGAGCTTTTACGATCCAATGTTTACATTTATCGATATAAAACATTTAATGAATAAGTTAAAAAATGCCAAAATCTGTGAAAAGGCCCCTTTAATGCGTAAACTTCTTATTTTCCAACAGAGTTAAAGCATGTGGCCGCGTACAATGTTCAACCTCGATTTGGAAACGAGACGGAAGTCAACAAAGTCGTATATACAGCAAAAAAAAAAACCGAAATATTTGACAAAGAGTAGCTCCGATTACGACTCAATCAATCCGTTTTAAAGAACAAGCCTTGAAGATGCTGTGTGCAAAATTTCATCTAAAAATGTCAACTATTTATCGCGATACGCAGTCTTGAACATCAAAGTGATCCGCTATGGGAAATTATCCTGTAATGGTAACTTGACTGTATTCGTGGAGCCTCTAAATAAATCATGTGGCTTTGGTGAAGGTTCAATCGGCTGGTCGTCAGCTTTTTATATAAAAATAATGATATTATGGTTGTAATTTGTTATCTTGGAAAAGATTGCGTTACATCGCTGATTGATATTCACACTAGGTTCTAGACATTCGCAGTCAGGCATTTGCTATTACATTACAGAACGTCAGTTTCCTACCAACATACCTTACAACATGTAAATAACAACTTCTAAAAAAGTTTACCATGTATTGTGTGTAAAATCAGCTAAAAAACAAAGTTTGTGTTAAAAAAAAATCAAAATATAATGTGCCGACGTATTACTTTCACGCAGAATAATGTTTGCTTACAAACAATCTACAATTTCCCTGCACGTAAGTATTATGTAAATCGTTTAAATTTTCGAAAAAAAGGGAGATATTGCTTACAAGTAATGCTATTTGTTCACTATATGCTAAGAATTTCTTAGCTACGAAGTTTCTTGTACAAATGAGAAAGACAGTTGTTGTTTGTTAAATTGCTTTAAGTATATATCATAATAAATACGTATGACAGAGGATTGTATTACATGATTCTTGTTAGAACCGATAATATCGTGTATATGCTTACCTCAAACACCTAAAAGAAGCCGAGTCCAAACTGTTTATGGTAAATATCACGGATCATGCGACATACGTGATTTAACATGTTCTCAACTAGTCTTCATAACGGTTTAGAAAAGAGCGATAATATGGAATCCATCGATAATATGTGAACATTCATTAGTGTGCGTTATCAATATAAACCCCTGTGAAACCTTTTATGCAAAACTGGGATCAATCTTGCATTTAACAATAGTTTTGCAAACACAGTTTCAAATACAAACAGTTTAGTCGTTTGCTGTAACTTTAGGGAGGCTTCGGAAGATAAGGAAACTCATCATCGTTGACTCGGTATTTTCGGAAAGCGCCATGCAAAACCTCGCAGTTTTTGTCCTCTGCGTGCAAAAAAATGGAGCATGCGGGCTGAAATAAAAAAGTTCCACGGAGCTATGTTAATCGTGTAATTAAATGTTCCACCGTTTCATAAAAACAGAATCAAATATCGGCTAAATTTCTTATTATAGATTTCATATTTGCATAGTCTGAAGAAAGTTCTGAAATTCAATTTATAGTTATATATGTACTAATATAATCGATACGTATGCGTGATGCAATCGGTACAGTTACGAAAAGTGCAAATATTGTTTTAATATTCATAAAATATTTTCTAATTGCTTTAAATAATTTATCCAATAACCGAAATTTACTTTCCTTTTACATAGGAAACATTATTAAGTTTCGATAATATTTAAAAGGGGCCTTTTAACGTTTGGGTGAATTGACAAAATTAAAAAAGAACATGCTTCAGAATCGCAAATTTTCGTTGTAGTTATGATATTTGTGAGGAAACAGTAATACTGAACATTTATTATGCACTGAAATATTCATAGCATGAATCTTTTGACGATTTAAAACCCTGAAAAATATAAAGCGTTGCAACGTGAAACGATGGAATGAATAATTTGGAGAGTTGTGTTGTTGTCGTTATATATTTGTGATACCACAATGATTGCTTATATACAGTAGTAATGCATGTCTCATTGATGGCTGAGTGGTTGAAGCGATATACTTTTACCCGGGTGTCAATGTTTCGATCCTAGTTGAGGGTTACTTTTTTTTCTTTAATTTTATTATTGTTTTTTACTGGAGCTTTTTATGTCCGATGTTCATATTTATCAATATAAAGCATTTAATGACAAACTTTATTACATTCCAAAATCTGTGAAAATGCCCCTTTAAGCAGTCCATTATGCTAAGAGAAATATATGTAACACAACCAGTTTTTGTTGGTACGATGATTAATATCGAACCCCATGCTACACTGCAAATGATGAAATATGTATTCCTTAGAATGTTTGGGAAAAAGTACAATTGCGTGCATTTTGGCTTACCATATAACAATAACAACAAACATGGTACACAGTATGGCTAAGGCGCACACCCCTCGTCAACTGAAGGACGTTTGCTAGTAGAATAATGACGGCCCGTAATGGACATACTTAACAAGACATTCTGCAGGTGGTGCTAGTCCAACATGAAAGCTCGGTAAAGTTTTTTTCCTTAGAAAATCCTATTGATAACTCCGCTTTTAAGCATCCTAAAGGGCTTTCGTCTGAAACCCAAAGATATTTAGGCTTTAAACTGCAAAAGTGTCAATCAAGCATGTTGTCATGAAATTAATATAAAAGCATGTACAGTGTAGTCGATCTCAAAAAATTAATTATATCTTTAAATTTCATGTCCGACATTAACACGCACACACTATTGATGATATATATAGTAAACAGAGGATAATAGGTTTTGTCAACATTAGCAGCATTTTCCCATCCCAATGTGCAATTTGTTTAAACACAGTTTAATACTGGTCAGTGTTCTAGTTCAAAGAATATACTGATCAAGGCTTGCGATAAACGTTTAACAAAACACACTATTCTATCGGAACAAACAATGCTGACCCATTTTACAAACCAATGATACTATACTGAGTATTGAAATAATAAAAGTTAAAAAGAAATGTTATCTTAAAAGAATAATGATAGTGTGGGGTTTGTTTGAACCAGAAAAAGCTGTATTTTTTTCAAAAATCAAGCTAATTGCATAATTTTGTTGTTTGCAGTTATGAAAACTCAATACAACTTACGTCGTCTGTCAAAGCGAAATATCGTAATTAGACTATGCACGAATTTTAAACCAAATGTATAATATCCGCGTGCGGGAACATTGTCTAAGTAGATGACACATTTTTAATAAATCAAATGCAAAGTGTTCCCGATATTGAGTACATTAAAGTGATCAAGTGTAGGTGCATTCATGTTCAAAAACAGGTTTGTGTCGGACAAATTAGTTTGTTCTCTTGCAAAATAAAACAGGTTCTTTAAATACGTTATTGCGTTCAGTAGTTGTGTCAAACTATTTTTCAAGTTTCTTTATTTAATACGCTATGCAATAATTGCAAGTATGAAGCGCTTATTAGACAGAAGATAATTATACTCGTCGACAGCATGTTTTCAATAGTGTTAACTATTTAATTCTATTCATTTCCATATAATTATCACAAAATAGGTGTATGTAAATGTGTGTTTGTATTGTTGTTGGTCCTTCAAATGGATGAAACAGAAGACAAATAGACATTGTGATGTATTTTATACAAAATTATGTTTTGTCTGATTGATTTTGTATAGTATCCTGCAACGTTTTATATTGCATTTCGTCCGGGGTTACCAACACGTCATTATTTCAAGAAAGCAGCCCTACACGGGTTGTACTGTCAATGGCAGACTAAACAAAATAGCAGCGCTGTTGCAAATTACATTCCATTACATCAAATAGCTTCAATCGGAAGTTCACGTGTACTTGTATTGTATGGGAATGTATGTTTGAGTTATATTGCCAATTCTGGTTTATTTAATATTTAATGAGACAAGTGAATGGTTCATACTATATTATATATTATCATACACTATCGTTATATTATTAAGTGGTGCTTAACGCAAAAGTCTAGTTTTTCGAAACCCCTAGTTATACAATTTTTTACAAATACAAATACTTGGAACCAGTAAACTCGTTAGGAATATTATGGTCTTGAAATACCACAATCCGCATTCTAACCATCGATAAACGGTACATCTTGTAGAAGTTGTAGAATTCTCATTTAGATTAATCGCTCGATCGTTTAAGACATAAGACATAAGTTCAATTCGCAATATAGAAGTGTATCGAACAAGAATGTGTGTTCCATGTATATATATATATATGGAATAAAGCACTAACAACGAAACTAAACACAACAATTACTCTTACTCCGTGAAACATGGTTACATTTCAAGTACAGTTAGGAAGTATTCATGCAGAAACCGTTAAGCAACATGTAATATATGTGTTAAAATTATTTTAAAAGGTTATTCCGACGTTTAAACTTTCATATATATATTTAGTAATCAAAACGATATGTTGACGTATTTTATTGATAAACAATGCATTAAAAGGGAATATTAATTATTTTGATATACATTTATATTGAAGTTTGAACCTGATTCTATCTAGTATTCAATCTAACACTATATAGTATTCTGATTCTACAAACAGTGTATGCATATTGTATGGAGTGAATACAGCAGAGAGGGTAAAAGATTTGATATCAATTGATGAGCAAACAATTCATTGCTTCTAGAAAAAGGCATATTATTCCATAATTAACCATCATCACAAATATGTCTGTGTGTGATGATCTAATGTAATTATACACAAATGCAATACTGTTTTAATATAAAACAAATACTTCACATATGTGATTCCATTATTTTTAAATAAAATATACTGCTTCGTACATATGCTTATGGCCGTATTCACCACAGGGTAAAACGACAGCTGGAATGCCTGTCAGTTTTGTTATATTGTGTTGTCTGTTCTGCTTAGCGATTAGCTGCAAAGAGCTACGTATCAAAATTTAAATTTAAAGCAACTTTCATTCATATGTTGAACATGCATGAATATTATACTTGTTGCATTTACATATTGGCACGAACACAAACAAAATAACATCACTTTCATAAACAACATTCATAATGGCTCTACTCTGCTTCGTAGTGTTTAATGTATTCTTATCCGCCGAGAATAGTTTTTGTACCGTATATGAAGAAAAACATGATCAAACCACTTAAATGGCGAATTGTTAGTGACAGAATATCATAGCAAATCCTGCTTTGTACGAAAATAATAATAACATATATTATTTCAATTTAGCATCCTCTAGAGACACAACATCTTGTTTGGGTTTAATTAGACTTGTATTGTCTAATTGTTTAATGTTTTCTTGACTTTGTGAATCATTTATTTAAATTAAACTTAATTTAATTTCAAGATAACAATTATGAGAAACGTAATTTTAAAACATTCAAAATAATTTGTAAGAATTACACTAGGCAAACATTTGCATTTGATTATTATGTATTTTCCGACCTTCTGAATGAAATTATCGTTAATTTTAATAAATAAACAAGATAAAAATGGATCCAATTTTGTATAAATCAATTTCTCCAAAATACACGTATAGATTATGAGAGGTTTATCTGTCTTATGTGAAGGAAATCGTTACATGCATTTCATCTTGTGTATTTTAATTTGTGAATCTCTACTGTTGAAACAACACACAACACATAAATGTCATTTAAACAAAATATCGATAAACGTGCATGCCGTGTTTTAAAAACAAGATATGATTCGAGTGGATGTTTAAGAATGATCTACCAGTAATGATATTTTTAAAGTTAATTCGTTATTATCGATTTTTGTCAGAAAGCTATTGTTATAAAGCGTTTTCTGTTTTCAAAGCTAATTTATTTACATGAACAATTGTTCATTGGTCTTAACAGATGACTGTAAAAGCTATACATGACGCAATAAATTGTCAGTTTATATTTTGGTTTTACAATGTCTCGAACACATGTATTTCGTTGACATTTTTATTCTCTTTTTATTTCTTAATGAGATGAAAAATATTTCATTGTTAAGGTGAATCTTTCCCAAAGGGATTGCAAGAAAAACCTTGCTTTTAGCTGATGACATATATTATTAAAGGCATTTGTTTAAGCCGAACAACTCCAGTCAATGTATAAATCAAATTCGTTGCATGACTGTGAGAAGTATGATTAATTAGTTATATGATTTTAATTTCAGACATATACGCACTGGTTGCTTTCAAAACACACTCATGTTTTGTGCAGTTTTAAAATAACATGATACAAATGACCAACATGAGGTGATGGCTTGTCGCTTATACCGATTCGCACCCCTACCTCAGAGGCAAAGGTCACACTTAGTGGTCAAGGGGAATAATTGCCTTCAAACGGCTTGTCCCGAACATTTTTTTGAAAAACATCATGTTAATTCTCAAAAACCGATACAACAGTGTCGTTGCTCTTTTCAACGAAATATATTATTTTAACATTAATTCTAGGCGCTTCTTTTTTGTAAAGACTTCCTTAAATACTACATTGTGTACGATGTCAAAGTAGTACACACGCTCGTCTACATGTTACACAAGGTTTGTCCTATGCAACTATTTTGCCACTCAAATTGAAAGGATTTTAATACAAGATTTTTCTTTCTGTAATTATATCGTTATGTTGACAAAACAAATAATGACTATGTATACACTAGATAAGGGTTATAGTAATTTTATTAAGAAAACATGTGTTTCAGTTGTTCATATAAATAAAGTACAGATAAATTAATGTAATGTTTTGTTCATGTTATTAATAAGTATTTCAATTTTAATTTCATTTCGATGTTTGGTCCGTTTGACGAAGTGTTATCATAACAAAATAGGAATAAAATAGGAACCGTTCTATCTTAATATTAATATATAATAAGTCTCGCTAATAGACACAATTAGCATTCTTATAGTCACAAAAAATGAAAGTCTATAAGATGTATAGTATATCTAGTGAAACTGTTTTTTTTTTAAATAACTATCAAAATGTGTATTCCCATAAGTGTTGTATACACCAGTATTTCAAAATTATACACACTAAAGTCGCAAAATTGCGTGATTAAATTGACATTATTTTACCCATTTGCAAAAGTATCGCAAGCAGTGCAGATCTGAAGTTATCTGAACTTAATTTATCAAATGTTTATCAGTCTCGTGAGGTTGCACGCTTTGTTTCCATTTCCCTGCCTGTGTGTTTTGTAATTTCCTGAATGCTGTCTGAAATACATATACAAAACCTGCACGCAAGTATGTCATTAAAACATCGTTTAACGTGTATGACTCATGTTCAATACAATATACAAGTTGGACTAATCTATGTAGAAAATGTCATTAAAACTTCTTTATTTATAATTTTTATTTTTAAAATGATCGGTTATGCAGCTATATGTGTCGTGGTATGTGCTTGTATTGTCCAAACCTGATACAATTCCAATTGGTGCTTCTGATGTGACTGCTTAGCTGATTCGTATGGAACCATTCGTCAAAGAAGGATGTCACACGTGATTGTATTTATGTACAATGATGACGCAAAGAAAAAAAAGGTTAACCTTCTTTTTATAATTTCTCTAGCGCAAATCTTGGGTTTAGATATGTTTTCAATTTAATGACAGATAACAGACGGACATTGTAATTCTTGTGCGAAATTCAATGGGGTTTTCTGCTTTAAAAGAACTTTACACAGTTTGGCAAAATAAATGTGTTTACAAAATTGTCGTAAATTCGAACAAGCTTATATGCATTGTATTAAAATATATTCTTACTAAGAAAAATATTCAAAATATCCCAATTTTTATCGAATCGAAATCGGAAAATAAATAAACCATTGTAACGCTCTTCACCAAATATTGGGCTACAACATGTATTACCCGCCAATTTGTTAAGGCTGCGTGCTGGCATGGTAGCGCTAAGCTTTTGCTACGAATCAAAGACACTTTTGTTTATTTTTTCATTTGTTATCATAACAAACTATTGAAAATAGTAAACTTTTGTAGAAAATAGTAAATAAATTGGGTACGAAAAAAAATGGAAGAAACATAAAAAATAAAAATAAAATTGATGTAAGTTTATTGAAGAAATGTACAGAAAATATGTTGAATAAGCAATAGCGACATTTTTCTCAGCCACACAGAGGGCGATTACACTCAATGTGTTCACATTTCTTTTTACCATAGGCTTTGCCAATGACCTTTATAGTATGGGTGACTTTGTTATTATTTATTGCTATAATGTAGCTGCATGATTGTGTATATGTTTACAATACACAAAGCATAAACAATTATATAAATATACTGATTGAGCTTATAATAATCTGATAACTAAAGCCAGATAAATTTAGTACATAAAATACAATTGTTTGTCCTGATTTCATGAACACTTGAGATATTTATGCACATAGATATGGGTTGATCCACAAATGAAAAGCATTTTTGATCTGTGTTCGGTGCAGACTATTTTTCCATGTGAAAGTTAAACTTTCATGTTAAAAGGATGTCAATTTGTTTCTGAAGTATTTCGTTCAACCATTGATTAAAATGAACTGTTCTGCATTTAATTTGCCATTTTGATAGGTGTTTGTTAGGTGATCAACAGGAGATGACCAGGGTGCCAGAGAAAAGGGATGCATTTGAGATTTGGTCAGGGTTTCATTATAAAAGTGGTTAAATGGTATTCATTTTATATCTGGCCAGTTCTCAAGAGAAAATATAACATTAAAAAAATATTACCATTTAAAAATGTTTAAATATCGCTTGACTAAGGCTCTTAATTGATCTAGCATTAACACTTGTACTATATCTTTTTAGCACTAAAAAATAATATTTAATGTACAAATGTAATCTACCAATGTGTGCAGATACTACTTAACATATATTTGACTGTATTGAATGTAGGAACTAGCTAAAATATCCATTAGAAAAAAATCAGGGGGTGAAATATTCATTGCCTGAAGCTCTGACGCTGAAGCCATGTTTATATATCTTTAAACACACTGATTAAAAAAGTAAAACAATACAATGATACAACAGAGGGAAAATCATATCCTCTAAACAACGTGATACATAATTATGTATAATATTTTTGGATCTTGATCTGGATTGGTACACAGCAGGACCTTTAGGTATGCGCACTGCGGGAGAGAGATGGGAGTGACTTACTTTTTGGATTTTATTTAATCACTGAAATTCATCACTGAAGTTACAGTATGATCTCATTTGATATAGATGTACATGATCGTATCAAGCAGTATAATTAAATAATTATCAGTATAAAGTACTGTCATGATTTCAGTATCATTTAAATGATTTCATTCAAGCTTATCATTCATATACATTAATTTTGTAAATATTATCAATATAAGTATACTAGATGCAAACATATTTGAAATAATACAGTTTGATATACTGTTTATAATGTAACTACACATCCAAGCAATCCATCAAATCATTGCAACAGAGCCACCTGGTGTGCCAACGCACCAGCAGACAAGTCAAATGCCTTCTGACTTAGTGCATTTTACTATTTATAACATCTACATTAGTTACATATACATGTTTACATTTGTATGTGTTAAAAATGTATAATAAATGTATAATAAATAATCTTTAATAACATCATCTGACCATGCATGTCCTAGATTTCAAAGTCAAGGCCCTGGTCTGACACATTGGTAACATTAACGTTAAACTGTTACCAGTCTTCTGAAATTAATTTTTATTGAACTATGTAATGAAATCTAAATCGGGCACTGATTTTTCTTGTTTTAAAACAGTCATAGATCAGTTGTGGCCTTTCAGTAATGACCCATTTTTGATGACTTGTCACAACCTTAAAACTTTCAACACTTTTATAATAGCAAATCTTGATTTTGGTGACTTTCAATGGTACATGTACACTTTAGCTCTGTCACAAGAGTGCTGGTAAAGTCAAGTCACATATTTCAATCTAGGCCATGTCAAACTCAAAGTGTCAAAGTCAAATGAAAGATGCGTTCATTAATTATTGTCCCATTGTTTACTACTGCTGTGAGTGTTTATATAATATAACTGATGACCATCATGTGAGAGAAAATTCACATAATCTTAGTGTATCAGGTTTAGCAGCCTTTTAGATAACAAAGTTCGCTAGTTGTCGATGTTGCTGATCAAACCCGCAGCACAACCTCCGGCAATCAAAGACGACACTCTATCACTAGGCTTTTAGCAAGATTCTGAAATTGTTCGATCCCTCGTCAGAGAAACCAAACCAAAAATTAAGTCAAATATTGCCGACTCGGTATTATTGAGTCAGTTCATGAGAGATAATGGTAGATGCAACATCTTTCACGACCCCTAGCATCGTCTTAAGCAGTATTCAGTTCTAAACAAGAAAGTGCTGGATTCATTAATCCCAAAGGACCAGAAAAAACACATGATTAATGTTCGAAATAAAATCATTTGATTAATGACAATACTATTATTTGAGCTAGATCACAGCGAAATTGCAGTCTAATCAGTATCCAATTAAACTATTTGTTATTGTCAGAAAACCGCTTTTAAGCAAACCGCTTTCAAGCAACTGCAGGCTGATCTGGATCCAAACAGGCCACAATCGCTTTACTGTCTCTTTTACTGTGATACAGTTCATTTGACTTAAAAATTATATTTAATACTAAAATAGAAAGAAGAAATAATACAAACCCGTAATATGAGTAAAGACTTTGCAATCAATGTTTTCAGGACAGCTTGGTGATCTGCAAATCCCATGTGATATGTTGATATCGGGTATCATAGTCATTCAATAAAGTCGCAAAATGCTCGAATACAATTTACAAAGCAAAATGTGACTTAAATTGATAACTAAAAATACCAGTCTTGCCGTGTCAAGCTGGCAATATCCAGAAAGTCCTGCATTCGCATCGAATGTATCCTTCGAATTTAATCCATTGTTGACATTAGCGGAGATTTTGTTAATAAATAACTCATATATCCTAAATGACAGTTTCTAAATAGCCAAACAAGTCGATGTAAGCTGTAAAAAAGTTTTGACACGAGTGTGAAGATTCTCTCATGGGCGCGGCCATTGTTGTATGATCTTGATCGTTCCGTCTAAAATGCGTATATGACTCATATCCTCGGATATGAACGAAAAGTGCAAATATGAACGAATATAGGCAATTTTTATGTGTTTTTTTGCAGTTTTGTTAAGAACAAATCACTGTTGAATTAAAAATTCACAATATGTGATAAATATGTTAAGACTGCCTCAAAATAGAGCAATTTAATAAAAGCGGTGGTCTGACTGGTCGTTCATATTCGCGGATATTAATTTGGAGTTACTGAAATTAAAATGATAGTGTTATACTTAAAAATTAAAAAAATTAAATCTTCGACTGATGGCTTCATATACCAAGGAATAGATAACACCAGCATTACTGTATTTGTCAGTTTAATCTCTGAAGTTTTTCTTTTCTAATAGTGTATATGTCATTGATCAGTTTCATTTAATGAAAGAGTAGCCGATTATGTTCATAATTTGTCTCTTCTATATGTGTTATGTATTTGTATTATTCCTTATAACAAGCTATTATTTCCATAAAATTGGCATCTTTTGTAACATTTACAATTATGCACAGAAAAATGACATGTTCTTCTTTGCAAAATACAAACAAACATGTGCAGATGTCATGCCCTGCGCAGTATATTTTATACGTGTTCAAAAATTTCCGATATTAACATTATTGACAATAACTTATATGATAATTATTGATATACTTCCGAAAAAATAACACAAAATAAATAGATAATATTTGTTGAACAACCTGACTAAGTGTAATTATATAGGTTGCCGGTACAATTAAACCATTAATAAGCAAGTAAACACTAAAAACAATAAACCAAACATGTATTTGCACACACTGAAGTCTGAAACTGAACACATTAGCTCAAAACCAATATATAGCTTTGTACAAAATAGACAATTGGAGTCGAGTAACAGGCAAAATTACTCTGATTACTTTTGACGACAAATCTTCGCTTGCAAGTCGTCAATGGCAATGACACGAGTGTGTGGATAATAAATTAACAATAGTATTACAGGACTGATATTCCCATGAGGTTGTATATTTATAACAATATTGTTGATTCCATAATAATGTTATATATACTTCACGTTTGAGTCTTTGTTGTATGACAGCGATACGTGAATTATTAAAAATAGTCCGTGACATATAATTCTCTGACATATTGATATATAGCAATAGAGAATTTATTTTTGCCCAGACTGTGTTCACTTCATATATAATGAACAATATTTGAAATATATGGCATCCAGTGCAGTATTGACGCAATCAACGATGCCATGATTATAACGTGCGGCATGGTTTTTGCGTAGCAAGGGAATTAGATATCCAAATCGTTAATAAACTTAGACGTTCACAAATATAAAGCAAGATAAGACAACAAAGACAAATGCATCAATATTAAAACCGTTCAAATATTCACAATATAAAGTCACATAGTCATCTACATGATTCCACTCAGAACAATATGGCATTTTGAGTAACACAAAAATAATCCCAAACGAAATGTTTCATAAAGTCACTTTATTTATTATAATATATTAAGTGTTCTTAATTAACATTTAAATGCGGTAAATTATGATTTTTTCTTAAAAGGACTGTCAACCACGAATGATGAAAAAAGGAAAGTTCTTAAATACCGTATTTTTTACAGTTATTTGTTTATATTAAGTAAAATATCACGACTGGTATATAGCATTACTTGAAAAAAGTTCATATTGTCAGTATATTCGGTAATAAAATTTCGCAATGGGGAATCGAAAGAACATCGCGAAAATATGTGACATAACGATATACACACTGTAAATAGCGCAAGTAGATTTATCATTGTATATATAAAATACAAACACTTCATTACGCATGCACAATTTGCATTCCAGGATTTACCACGTGAAGATGATGATCAATCTACTGGCGTTATTTATAGTTAACTGATAGTTACCTAGTAGACATACCCAGTAAAATTTATTACCGAATATACTGAAAATATGAACACTTAACAACTTTTGTCAAGTAATGTAATATACCAGTCGTGATAGTTTACTTAATATAAACGTATAATTGTAAAATAATACGGTATTGTAAAACTTTTTTTTCTGCGTCGTCGTGGTTGACAGTACCTTTAATGCTTTTATTTATTCCAAGTGATGTATTCGTTATAAAGCTTCTTTTAATGTCACAGATTACCATTGGCGATTGTATAATTTCTCAGGATCTTTGACAATATATTGTGCTACCGTATTGTCATATACCAAATATCGTACATTAAAAAACGAGACACCTTACGACCTTGAGCTCTGTAAATTAGAATGCAAAACTAGGCTTCGAGTTTCTCGATTGGAAATATGCAATCCTTATCTTATATCTACCGATACATGTTGTTAGTGTTGAATTTAAACATTAATCATGGCGATGGCCCCATATTTAGACTTGAATATTGGAATGACGGTCGTTTCCATTTAGAATTATTATTAGAATAGTATAAACAATTCTTAAGACGCGTATAGTATATACGTTGATATAAAGGTTTTCAATGGTTGTGCATAACTGCAAGTTCAACAAAAGATGTCAACTGTATGGAAATAAAACATGTATAAATTAATACTAAACTGCAAAACAATCATTTAAGATTCAAATTTTGACACAATCAGCCACTTTTGTATCTATGTGACCAATGCCATTAACACTATTAGAAAATAAATCATACAAAGGCTTAACATACAAATACGTTAAATCTGGTGTTCAAGATTCGTTTGACAATACCATTTCTGCACTCAGTGGTGTATTATTATATCTTATAACTAGTAAAAGGTCATTGGACGGCTAATATGTCCGATGTGGCTCGCCAGCCCCAACTAACTCACACTAGCCGTTCGGTACCGTTTTATTTCATAATGCAAAATGTATATCAATCCATAAAACTTAATTTAACAAAGGCAATTGAAACAATTTATTATTGTTTTTTTTAATGTGTGATTAATTGACCATTTATCGCCATATGTGTTTGTTTTTGTTATTATTTCAAATCAGATTTTGAAGATGACATGTGTTGTGTAAATGTGTTTTTTTGTTGTATCGTTAATATATTTTACTTATTTTTTTTACAAAATGCATTCTGTATAACGCTGCAATTTAATGTTTAAAATGTTTTAGCAATCAACTTTTGCGCGGGAGATGTCGGCAAATATCGTATTTAAGCATCATAGGAAGTAGAAAAAGCTATATCGGCACATGTATTCATGTTCTTTCCAAATCAAAATCAGAAAGTCATCAACTTTAATATGTTTATATTTACAATATGGCACATGTTACTATGTTCATTACATTTGCTCTAACTGCATCCATTTCGTCTAAGTGTCTTCCAATCAAGCGATTCCACTGTAGACCAGTGCACGGAGTTGAATGTTTTATAGAAAAAACAGACGTCGTTGTTGTATATAATTATTAGAAATTCGTTATAACTGCGTCTTCATGTAATTATATGGATTAAGCACAAAGATGGCATTCCATCCATCCCTATTTAGCGGAGACAAACAACCATTTAATGGCCACCAAACTAACAACAATATCCGTTGTCAGACTTCTTTTAACAAGTACCTTAAACACCAATATAAGTGCTTCTATGCGAAATGTCTAAGGCGACATGACGTACATGTAAATAAATAGAAACTTCAAGAGTTAGTGTAACATTTTTTGCTAGTCTTGCAAAACATATAATGCAAATATTACCCGATATAAAAGAAGAACTATAGTATTATATATTTCCTTTAAAATGAAAATGATTCATTTTAATTGTCGTGGATCACCAGATCTTTGGATAAGTAGTACATTGGCACTATTCTTGCTTTGCTTATATAGTACCTCTCGTTACATAAACTGTGCGAATTCTTATGATATATTCGTTAACAAGGTGTGACAGTCAATTTAATGAAATTCCTAAGATAATACTTCTGAAACAATATTTAATTCAGATACAGTGCATTCCCTTAAAGATGGCAAAATGTCTTCTTATACATTAACATACGATTAAGCGAGTATGCGTTTTCCATTAACAATTATGTATAAATTTGAAAAAATCTCGTTTATATATAAATAGTTCTATACTCTAAAGTCTTAAGCATGTGTTAACTAACAGTGGTTTACTCTTCAATAACGAAAACATAAAAATATTTTTTGTTGCAACTAATAGATTGTTGTTCCAGTGTAAGTTGCAAGCAGTACACGTTATTCAGAACAACACATATAGCATTGTTAGATTTTGATTTAGAGACAATCATGTAGAGATTCTTCTTAACATAATTGTTTTAACTAAGAAAACGACGCTATTTTGCCACAACATGTCGCCTTCTTAGATCGGGTAAATTGCACAAAAGGTCTCCGTTGAAAAATACCCATTAAGTTGTCAATAGACATGGCCGAAAGTCGTTTTCCCCGACTACATTTAGGATGTTTTCTATTTCTAGTTGGTAAATTCTATTTTAGTTTTTAAGGAATAACATTAACAGCTTCTGTATGAGCAGTACGTGAAACGTTAACATAATGACGTTATTTGATGGTGTTGCTTTTTTGCTTTATTTTAATGTTCGGTAATTTGAATCTAAATCAGCGAAGCAATCCTCATCCAATTTGTGAAAGATTTTCTTTATATTATAGACAACAAACTTTACCTAAAACTCTGTCTATTAATGAAGAGTAAACTATTTATTGTCGAGATAATTACATTTTTGAGTCACTGCTTAAGATATCCATATGTAAAGCTCTCGATTTGCTGCAATTTATGTGAAACAAGAATCTGTTGAAGTATGTTTTATTTATAAAACAGTGCAATAAGGCTAGAGTGTGTATGTACTTTTACGGCATAGATGACACTGAATTACATTCTTACAGGGTGTATATACGTATAGTTTGCATGAACAATTGGAACTTAATATGACTCGAACATCGACTAATGCAAACTTTTAAACCTTAAACTGCAATGTATCATAGCAAGTCACTTACATTTGAAGATATAGAGCGCTTTTGTTCATTTGATGGTTGTACTCACTTCTTTTCTTCTATGTCGAAATGCTTGTCATGCATTACACGAAATCTTCATGTAAATGTCTACATAATACTATATAAGCAATACTGTTAATTATATTTTACGATTATGTGTCATTTGCTTTTACAGTTGTATCTTAACCATGTTACGCTGATGGTTGCAAGTACAAAGGAAAACACATACCCATAGCTTGGAATGGATCAAATAAAATATTATAAGACAAGGAATATATAGATCGTTTACGTTTATTTTTTGTTATTGCTCGACATTGGTTTACGATTGTCAGTTTTGAGTGTTAAATCTAAATGAAACACACCGGTTTGTGCATAAGCATATTAAACACGGTACAATAAACAAGTGGTTGTAACAGCCGCGATTTCTCTTAAAAGCATGAGCAATTAATTACTTCGTATATCTTTGACATGCACAGATCGTCTACTTGTTACGAGGTCATTTATTGATTAACAAGAATTCTCCCTGATGCCTCTCTCCAATTATCCGGGTCCATTGTGTTCGTTTTCCCGCATTCATCACTGAGCATTGAAATTTCGAGGTTCACCGGACGAATCGTTTATGTTCGCTTAGTATAAACTTAATTCGGTAAACATGTTAATGTCCACAAAGACAAATATGCACACAACAACGAATGTGTTGTGTGCATCTAGTATACACAAGTCTTTTGAAATTATTTCCAAGAGTATTTGAGTTCACATACATATTCATATTTTATATAATTATAATGCAAATAGCACATTAATTTACGTCAACAATTACACGTACTTTTCGATCTTTCACTTAAGACATTTAGTAAGTACATCGTTGACTATACTATTTTCATATATCTTAACGTATTATGTTGCATTCATGACCAATACCATATTTGGACCGGAACAGTACATAGTATTCCATTTTATTATTGTTCGATTTGAATTGCAATGCTATGAGGTAAAATTTTATTTACATATATATTTATTTTGAATATTGCTGGGCCAAGTGTGAGATTGATCGCTCTTAAACAGGTTCAAACCCCCAGTGCTTTGCATGACCGTTTCAAGGCGGTGACCCCATATTTATTATGTATGTGTGTATGTTGTTTCGTACTGTGCCGTAATGTTGTTTCGTATTGTGCCGTACTGTTTGTGCAATTTGTCACTTGTGATAAATAAAGGACCACACAATTGTGTATAATTAGAATGCAATACTGCTGGAGCAGCTGGAGTTTCACTTCTGTATATAGTGTATTCCGAATATGTTCCTCATGCTGCATCTATGACTATATAATAGAACAAACCTGTTACTCGGTTATGTTGTTGTTGTTTATGTCAGATGGTTTTACAACTCATGTTGCAATAATGTAAAGTGCACAAAATGTATAACATAGTTCAGCTTGGACCAAATGTAATTCATATGAGACCATCATGCGAAATAGCATTAAACATCCCTCATTAAAATAAAATTAAATATGTATCAAATATTAACTGAGCATACCTATCAATTGCTTTGCAAGCAAATGCCATATTTTACGACGATATGTTAGATCCCTTACATTTATAGATGCACATTATACCAATCAAATAAACAAACATATCATGTGACGTAAGGTCCGCACGATGATGTTATTGCGCATGTTTCTGCATTACAAAAGTCTTAGATCGAATAATTGGTGTGGAGTTGTGTTCCGCATTTCGTGTTTTTTAAGTGTTTTTAATAATATAATATTTTGGAGAAAATATAATGAACGTGGATGTTTATTTATGTCGTTGGCACGATAACCTTTTGAATAAACGTTCATGGACCTACAATGTTTTTTTAACCAGGTTTTCCGAAGGAAAAAACTGGTCATTAGATTGGCGTATCGGCGGGCGGGCTGGCGGGCTGGCGGGCGGAACAAGCTTGTCCGGGCCATAACTTTGTCGTTCATTGTCAGATTTTAACATCATTTGGCACATTTGTTTACCATCATTAGACGGTGTGTCGCGCGAAAGAATTACGTCGACATCTCCAAGGTCAAGGTCACAATTTGAGTTTGAAGGTCAAAATGGTCATAAATGAGCTTGTCCGGGCCATAACTTTGTCGTTCATTGTCAGATTTTGAAAATCATTTGGCACATTTGTTCACCATCATTAGATGGTGTGTTGCGCGAAAGAATTACTTCGATATCTCCAAGGTCAAGGTCACAATTTGAGTTTGAAGGTCAAAACTGGCCATAAATGAGCTTGTCCGGGCCATTACTTTTTGATTCATCGTGTGATTCATTGTGAGATTTTAAAATCATTTGGCACATTTGTTCATTATCATTAGTCGGTGTGTCGAGCGAAAGAATCACGTCGATATTTCCAAGGTCAAGGCCACAATTTGAGTTTGAAGGTCAAAAATGGCCATAAATGAGCTTGTTTGGGCCATTACTATGTCATTCATTGTGACATTTTAAAATCATTTGGCACATTTGTTCGCCATCGTGTGTCGCGCGAAAGAATAACGTCAATATCTCCAAGGTCAAGGTCGCCACAACTAAAAATAGATTGATTTTGAAACACCTATGCAACTATGAACAATCAGTAACAATGCACATTTTGATTTTGAGTTGTCGCTTTTTATCAGACTGTTTTTTTCTAATTGAAATCAAAGTCAATTTTACACAAGGGGGTTAACAATACACATTTTGAATTGTCTCCCTTTATCAGACTTTTTATCAACTGAAAACCTGGTTTTGTGACAATTTTGTTCCTTGTTTTAATCTTACGAAAATAGCTTCTTTTGTGTAACGGTATTGTTTGTAAGAATAGTTTTAGTTTAAACAGAGGTAAACAGCTGTGTATAATATGTTTGTCGCTAGACCGAGTCACTGAATCGTTCATGATTGATTTCCCAAATAGATAGTATCGGCATTGCAAATCTCCGTTAAAACACTTTGACCATTAGTCTTCCGTGTAAATGAATGAAGTCAAGTTCCCCGGTCTTTATTCGAAATAAAGTTAATACAATGCTAGGACAGTATATATTACAACTTATATTATACATTGTGTGTCATTGCTTATTGACCTTAAAAGAGAGAGAGATTGAGAGATTTATATATATATATATATATATATATAGTTTCAGATTGGGTAAAATGGTGGGTCAAACGTCCATTTTACGACCGTATTGTTGGGTCTTTAGTCGATTGTCGGGTCCCAAAGTCGATTATCGGGCCCTTGGACCCGACAGTTGAAGACCCACTTAAAAAAAGGCTGCTTAACATACTCATGACTATTTTTAAATTCAAATTTGCATATGTAATTTTACTCGAATTGTCGGGCCTATATCTCCCATTAGCACACATTAGGTCAAACTCCACACAGCAGTTACTTCCCTTGGGCATTCGCCAATCATTAATGTCTTTTTCTAGAATAAGGGAGGCCACTGCGTATGAGATTGACCAACCTCGGCGCAGTGATTTACCGGGAACCAGCATAGCAACGAACGACAACTCTGTAATAAAAATTGCCAATTTTCGCGGTTAAACTTAAAAAGGTAAGTGGCGATAATATTTATTAGGTTTATTTATATTTTTGGTTATTAAAATTATTCTGCAAATGACTGAATTTAAACTGAAACTGCAACCAATAATTAGGACACAGTTTCTGAAACGTTTGCTGACAATGAAAACATATTTCAAACATGTAAAGCCGTGGCACGAATTTAGGTGACAACCTTGTTACCGCAAACAAACAAATGTAACCTATAATCTGCATTTAATGCAGATATAGTGACATTCATGAAAGCAAGCATGATTGTAGCATTAGATCATTTCCATGCGATACAAGTTCAATATATGTTTTAGGCTGACTGCAATGGTTAGACTGGGGAAATAAATTATAAAAGAACAGAATCTTTAACCACACAAGACAGTTGGACTAGCCTTAGTGGTACAGTCATGTTACTATTACCGGATCAGTAGCGTAATAAAGTTGTTCTGGGGAAAAGCAATAAATGGTTTAAGACTTCTTTTACATCAGTTTGATAAGGTTTCCAGACAAACGCTCCCACAAACAATCGCTCCTACGCTAAATTAGTTCTGGCTTCAATAACTTTAATATTCGCGTTCTATGAATTTTGAATGGCGCAACATTAAAGTTATGGACCAACCCCAGTAGGAAAGTCAACCAGGAATATACGAAAAGTTGACAGTTAACAAAGACCGCTCCAAAACAGCTTGTAAAAGCAGTTATTGGCTCAAATCAGCTACTTTATGTCTTTATTGGAAAGATTGACATTTTTCACATTTAACTGATATGTTTTTTTACAAAATACTATCTTAAACATTTAACATTTATCTTTTCTGCTCTAACATATAGACCAGTTGACGAGTGAAGTCACGCGCACCTGCAAATATTACACTCCGCCCACTGGTTGGCAAAAAGAGGGGAAATTCATATAAGCGCTTATAGAGAAAGTTGAAATAATAATCGTTTTTATTGATAATCATGCACTATATCAAATATAATTTTACTAACTATGTCTGAATTAAACATAAGCGTGCAAGGATATGCATTTTTGGAACGATTATATTGTTGTTATTATTTGTTTTTACTATAAACGAAATCTGGAGTGGAACACAATATACGAGCACGGTATGCAGTTACCATAAAAATCTCTACTTGGCACATCTTCGCGACCATTTTTTAGATAAAAAATTCTCTGATATTGAAATTTTTTCAGAATAAAACAAATTTAATGAACGAACACAAATAAGGATGTAAACAAACAGCAAATAGATCGACTTTATGTACGCAACATATAGTAACTGATTTGAACATGCCTGTAAAAACTTGCCTTGTTACACATTAAATAAATTCTCTTGATAAATGTAATTGTTTTTATTTAATTATTCACACCAATTTTGACACTCTTTGTTTCAGCGTTTTTAACCCGGTGTTTTATTGCACTTTTGTTCATCATAAAGCGATTATCTCGTTATGATCGGATACTGTCCAAACAATTACAAAGAACACATGGTGTGATAAATCCAGGGACCTATTCTTGGCCACTGCATAAACCACATGTGGCATACAAGTGTCTGGTCATTAAACATCATTTATGATACCTCCATGTCATCTCTTGGCATATTGAGCGATCATCTAAGCAAAATTGTAAAGCCAAAATACGAAACAGTTGCTTTAATAAAATATTTGAACATATTAAAAAATGAAGATATTTGTCCGAAATGGATTAACAGGAATTAGTGTATGTATATATTAGCCTGTTTAATCATAATAATAGAGTGTTAATAACTATAAATTAAAAATATTGTGCAATTTCATTGCTACACAATTAACGTATTTAACGAGTACCGGCAAATGTAAACTCGGCTATTCATGTTAAGATTGTACGTTTCTGTAGTGTATGAAATGACATGAAAACAAGCAAACAACAAAAGGGTAAAAAATACTTGCGTAAAATAAATTAATATATAGATATATTTATCATAAAATGCTAGATTGTTATCACTCCTTACCACCAGTAAAGAGAGTGCATGCAAAGACAGTTTAATTTGCTTAATATGCAGTTCTTGTTTTTCATATGTATGCTAAACTTTATGATATTGTCATTCGATGGAAACGAAACGGTAATTCATTCCATGTAAAATAAAATTACTACAATGTTTATTAATTGTAATGTATTCCGCTTTTAGGGCTTCGTTTTATAATTGATTAAATGCCCCTCTTGCACCTTCGTTCGCTTATGAACAATAACAATATCTGCACCACTTATAATTATAATCAAATTAATGTATGTGTTATTATCTTTGAAATATAATTTACCAAAATCTTACAATCACAAAAAATATGAAAGAATATTTATTGTTTTGTTTTGTTGGATTGCCAGTTTTTAGTCTGATGTATTAATATTATTAATATGTATTTTTATACAGAGGTAATTATATTTATGAAAATACATTTATTGGTACTAAATATTATATTTTTGCACTATTATTTAAGAGTTTTTATGTTTATTTCGGATTTTTGTATCGTTTTATCGACTAAACAAACGACATGTATACATGTTTTACGTTACTGTAACCAGTGTTTTTCGCCAACCAGCCAGTGCGCATGCGCGGAAAATCCCGAATGTAAACAATAACATTCAACTGGTCTATCGAGAAAAACAGTGACGTGACACACATGATTGAACTGCGAATCTCCTGAGATTTCACGGTCATATGATGTTATTTCTATTTTTAGTAACAAACCATGTGCTCAATTGTTTACAAATTCAGAAAGACATTTCCCGTTTTTTTTATAATTATTCTTGCTTGTTTTGTAAACAAATTGTAGTGTAAATACAAAATCAATGTACAAAATATTCAAAATTACCAAATTCACTTTGAAATCAGTGTTTAAATCCACCAGACGTAACTTGTTAATCACAAATAATAGATTTCAGAAAACGAAAGTAATGTTTACAATTCCAGCAAAAAATGTCAAGGTCGATCCGAAAGTATCCAAATGAAAACTCGTCACATGACAAAGCGACAATGGTGCAAAATTATGACTTTCAGGCTGATGAGAGTTATTTTCATCTATTGTAAGATGCATTTGAAACATTTGAATCTTAAAATATGCCCCGATGCAGTAATTTATATTCATTCACCAATATATGAAGGAATGTATCCAAGAAAACATACTGTCTTTGATTTATAGCGTGACATAAATCTGTCACCACTCTGGTTGACTTTCGATACAGGGTTGACTTCAGCGTACAGATATGTCAATACTATATAAACTGTACGCTGAAGTTTCTTTAGCTAACGCTAAATTTGACAGGGCGGACATTCGCTCCTACAATGTTTTGATAGGGCGGACAGTAGCTCCTATATTATTTTGCCAACTCGGACAATCGCTTCTACATTATTTTGTCAAACCGGACAGTCGCTCCTACATTATTTTTATTCAACGGCAAAACGTTCTATATGCCTATCAAAGACTTACACCTATAATTAACCGACAATTAATTTTGCCAACTTGTTGACAGTTAGCCAATTCAAAACATTACATTTCCTACATTACATTTATTGGAATACATGTAAGTGCCATTTTGCGAATGGGATAAACATAAAAACCGCAAATATGTTGTTCTTAATTTCATTTGTTTTTATGATATGACATTTATATGACATTTATAAACATATATATACACAAAATACACAAACGAAAAAACATCCAAACAAAAGGTCTTTTGTGTCTGTCAGTGGCTCACCGTCTTCTTTCTTACGCGTTTTATCACCGATTATATTTATATAATAGCAAAGAATTAAATTGTTATATATTGATAGAATGTTATACCAGAAAAATTATACATTGAAGACGAAATTCATAAAATGCAACATGCAGGCAAATTCGACTGTACAGACATGTTCGATTTACTGCATAACCATCATATGGTTGACTTAGACATGTGCTTCTTTGAGTACGAGTGACCCTCTAAGCATAGCACAGACTGACTGCGTTTGTTTGTTAGAAGTTCCATGTTGGTAGTAAATTATTGGCGTAATATTGACATTACAATATATACATATTGTTTTCACAGATTGCTAAATTACATTTAAAGAATCGACCAACTGTAACATAGTTTCTTAATAAGTAAATTGATTTATTAAAATCACATTGATCCGCTCATGTTAAATTGGCTTTCTGTTAACAAGTTGGCAAATTTAATTGTCTGTTAATTATAGATGTTAGCCGGGTTGGCAAAATAATGTTGGAGCGACTGTCCGCCTTGTCAAATCCAAAATGTATTTGTGTTACCTTTTTTTCGCCGCAGAATTCATGCATTAACGGATCAGTTGTAGCTATAACGGATCACATGATCAAAACCACTCAAGGAGGGGGGCATTTAACATATTATTTAAACTGTCGAAACATGAACTTTGTTGTTTACAAGGACCAAGTTATATTGCCAGTTATAAATAATATTCATGTTTTTGTTATTGTTATTGATTGTTTTCTATATGTGATCTTGTATTCTTGTGTGAAATATCTGATGAAAATCCTAAATAGATCAGAAAGATATGGGCGTGTTAAAAACCATGAAATTATTTGAATCATATATAATCATCGATATTAAACATGGATCATAAATAAAACTATAAGATTGATGTCATTAATTGTAAGAATCAACAAGATTTTCATATATTTTAATATAATATATTAGCAATACGCATATTATCACGCTTGATCTGTTATTGTCCTTATTCTTTATTTCATTTAAGGTGCTGCAAAATCTTTAAACACGAATCAAAACTGAAATGGACTTTTGCAGGCAGGACTACTAAATGGCCTTAAAATTAATGCTTAAACTTCTTGCTTGCCAACATAGTTATACTAGCATGTGGCCGCGAACAATGTTTAACCTCGATTTGGAAACGAGACAGAAATCAACAAAATTGTATATAAATGTCAGCAAAACATACCGAAATGTTTGACAAAGAGTCTTTTCCATTACGACTCAATCAGTGCGTTTTAAAGAACAGACCTTGAAGATGCTATATATTAAATATCATCTAAAATATCAACTATTTATCGCAATGCGCAGTCTGTAATTTACTGATGTTTAGGAACCAAAAGTTAGGTAATGTCCGGTTATATGATCATATGCTAAAAATGAAGTATGCTTTCTGCTTTCTGTGCATTGATTTTTTTAATCCAAAATGTTTTGGGCCTGCCCAGCTAGCTGAGTTGATGGCTCAGTTGATAGAGCGCCAGACTGTCAATTTTTAGGTTTGAATCTGGGGGTAGGATAAAGTTTCTTCATAGAGATTGGTTCCCGAACATTGTAACATTGTATTTGTAGGTCATTCTTCCCCAACCTCTGAATCAAGTTGGGAAGAAGTGGGTCACTTGTGGTTGGCTAATACTGGTCACAAGAAGTAGGAAAGCTGGTTCATGTCCTGACCACTTGCAAAATGACCTTAATTTGGGTTCAAGAAGGCATTAAACCTGATCAATCTAAATTCAACCAAATTCTTTTGCCCAAAGGTCAGAGTTTCAAATACATTCCAACACAACAGCTGTTGGCAGTCACCTCGATTATTGATTATAAAGCCCCGTCCAGTTCGATTGTCAGCGGCTAGCAGTCAATAGTATGGTCGTTTCAATAACATTGCCAACAACGATCATTTGTCTAAACTGTTTTCAATTTTCTAAAGATTGACTGTTTCCAAAACACAATTTAATAATCTTAAAGAACTGGACCAACGTTATTCCTTCTTCTGTTTGAGATTTTGCAGAACTTCTCCCTAAAGTGACTAGTCTTTATGACATTAAGTGAGTAATAAGGCCTTTCAAAATTTCATTCTCTACAGTTATTTGATTAATCATTAAATATTATGAAAATTTAAATATCATTTATGTTAGATATAGAGCCATGTATTAATCTTGCATGATTTTCATGTCTGATAGATGTTTCACTCAACAGTTTGTTTATGCAGAAATAAAACAAGTAACTGATTTTTATGCCCCCCTTCAAAGAAGAGGGGGTATATTGCTTTGCACATGTCGGTCTGTCGGTCCGTCCACCAGGTGGTTTCCGGATGATTATTATAACTCAAGAACGCTTGGGCCTAGGATCTGTGCAAGTGGAAGTCAAGTTCTTAAACCTTTGCATGCTGGGAAATTTGTCGTCTACTAAAATGTTGTCTGCTGAATTTCTCAAATTAGCGTTTTCTTTGAATTTTTTCAAAGAATACTATAAGAATAGCAAACAGTTTGGATCCTGATGAGACGCCACATTCTGTGGCGTCTCATCTGGATCCAAACTGTTTGCAAAGGCCTTCAAAATTCAGTTCCAGCACTGAAAGAGTTAAGAAAATCCCTGGAGTTGGTACTGTGCATCATTTAAGATTCCTCTTTGTAGCCTTGACCTTGACCTTAAGTCATTTAATCTTGTTTGTTAATTTCAATTTCAGCTGGCACTACATGTTTTTGCCTTTATATGTTTGAACAAATAAAATGGGCATCAAATCCTTTAAGCAAACAAACAATTGACTCTGGGATACGGGATACCTTTCAAAAGGGGAAAAATACCATGTGACGGGCACTTTTGGAGGAAAATTGCAATAAATTGTCATAAACCGAAGGTTAATTACATGTAATAACCATTATTTGCTCCACTTAAAAGCTGTAGCTTTTTTATATGGCTTTCCCCTACCACAAGTGATTGGAGCTATACTGCAATCACTGTGTCTGTCTGTCTGTCCCACATGGGTTTATGAATAAAATAAAACATTTCAAGTTTCAAATGCTTAACTGTTCCCTGGAATTGTTCATGAAAAATGCCTTGTAATTTGTTTAGCAGTCACATAAACAACCAAGCTATGTAATATGGAATTTTCACACCCATTATTGCTGCTTCTTTCTGTATTTGCGCGATGATTATCTGAGATATTAACTCTATGATTCTATATTCTCAAATCTTTTCTATAAAGAAGGAATGTAGTTGACAATTGTTAATAGTTTTATTTGATCGTTCGTCAAAAAGTTGTAATTCTGTTACTCTTGTATCTTCAATGCAATTGAGTAATTAAATAGCAATTAAATTGAATGCGTTTTAATTCCCTTTTATTATTGTTTTATTTGAGTAACAATGCTATGACATTACATTTTATTTACACTTAAATGTATTATGAATATTGCTGGGCCAAGTGTGAGGTTGAGCGCTCTATAACCAGGTTTAAACCCCCAATGCTTTGCATTGACCGTTCCAAGGCGGTGACCCCAGCTTTATTCATATTTTGTGTTTATGTTGGTTTGTATTGTGCTGTATTGTGCTGTTTTGTACTGTTTGGGCAATCGGTCACTTGCCTTAAATAAAGGACCTACTAATTGTTTTTAATGAAAATTCAATACTGCTCCAGCAGCTGGAGTTTCACTTCTTTATATTGTATTATTTTTTAACCGATTTTTTTTCAAAACTTTCCCTCTGTGTCTTCTGTAAAGGACTAAGATTAATATTTCTTTGCCAAAATACACAGGAAATTTTTAATGGAATATTGATTGTTGCTTTAAAGCTTTTATGATAATCAGTAACAGAAGCAGTAACATTCAGCCATAATTATGTATCCACACGGCTATAAACTAATACCAAGCTTCCCATTCCCCTTCTCTTCAGATACTTCCTTTCTTTCAAAGGGAAACAGTGGTGGTAAACAGATGATATTGCAATATTGCAATACTTCTTCCTCTGCCAAAATACATGTTATAAACATTGTTGGGCCTCTTATCAGTTATAAAAATTGTAGGGTCCCATATAAGAAATAAACATGTTGACACTAATTTTCAGATTTCATATAAGTCATATTGTTGAGTCTCATATATGAAATACTGTTGGGTCCCATATAAGTAATATTGTGGGGTCCCATATAAGGTATATTGTCAGGTACCATATAAGAAATATTGTTGGGTCCTATATAAGAAGTATTGTTGGGTCCCGTATAAGAAACATTGTTGGGTCCCATATTTAAGAAATTTTTCAAGAAATATTGTCAGGTACCATATTATATAAGAAAGTATTGTTGGGTCCCATATAAGAAACATTGTTGGGTCCCATATATAAAAAGTATTGTAAGAAATATTGTTTGATCTCATATAAGAAACATTGTTGGGTCCCATATACGTAAAAAGCATCGTTGGGTCCAACATAAAAGATACAAGTTGACATTCTAGGGTCCCTTATAATTTAATTAACATTAAATGTATAACTAACACTTTAGGTATCCATATAAGTAATGAAAATTGTTGGGCCTGGCCCTTTATTAGAAGTAGACATGTTTACACCTAATGACTAATGTTGAGACCCATATAATTAAAATATATTGCTAGTAGACTGAACTGCAATTTTCTAACACTGGTTTCAGTGACACACATTCACTGTGCAGATTTCTACTAAATATGTGTTGTTTTAATCTCAAAATTAGTCTTGAGCGTTAATTGACACACCCATTAAATTATTTCCTTATAACCATATGGTATCCGTTGTTAATTCGAATGTTATTTATCGAATGTTATTTATCATTTTGCCGTTCATCGTAATTTCTTTTCTGCTTGCCACAATCTTGGACGATGACGTAAATACAGGCATGCTCAATCACTATACATTGACCACTGCCAGTATCCTCCGCAATATAGACAATCCCAGAATCGATAATATGGGCGCCGCCATATTGGCTATTACGTATTTTTGAGTAGTGACTTAATGGACTTTCCTACATTAATAGATAGTGACATCTACAATTATTTTGTGCTGAAAATGAACACACAAAAACCATACCTATGCTTATTTGCTCAAAGAGACATTCAGACAGGAGAGGAGCTTCTTTATGACTATAGTGTGTCTGATCTACCATGGAAGGTTAGTTATATCATATACATCATATTTAATAAATAGATGATGCCATTATCATGAAGAAGCACACATGAATGGATGTCAAACTACTAACATAACTTTTGTCATCAAACAGCTTATGGCTTTTCGCTAACATAATTGTATCCTCAAAAACAGCTGTTAACCCTTTGCATGCTGGGAAATGTGTCTCCTGCTCTAATTCATCTGCTGAATTTCAAAAATTAGCATTTTCTTCGAGTTTTTTTCATAGAATATTATTAGAATAGCAAACAGTTTGGATCCTGATGAGACGCCACATTCTTATTTTTTCCCTGTAACAAAAAGGAAAGAGCATTTATACATTTGTATTTGGTATCTAGCGTCTCTAATTGGTCCACTATCAGGATTGTTTAAATAATGCCCCTTTGGTTAAATTTGCTCCTTCCTTGGAGATCACATCTTTTACAAAAATTAATGAGCTATCAGATTCATCTTATGTTCCAAGTTAATCAACCCCACAAATCAATAAGAGTTCAGCAATCTTTATTATAGCTGTTGAGCAATATTGGGCTTTTTTATGTCCCCCACTATAGTAGTGGGGGACATATTGTTTTTGCCCTGTCTGTTGGTCTGTTGGTTGGTTGGTTGGTCTGCTGGTTGGTTTGCGCCAACTTTAACATTTTGCAATAACTTTTGCTATATTGAAGATAGCAACTTCATATTTGGCATGCATGTGTATCTCATGAAGCTGCACATTTTGAGTGGTGAAGGGTCAAGGTCATCCTTCAAGGTCAAACGTCATATAGGGGGACATTGTGTTTCACAAACACATCTTGTTGGACCTTTTGTTTAGTCTTGTGTTATCTGGTACCTTTTATAAAATCAATATTAAGTTACTTTTGCAATAATTTGTAGGAAAAGAAAGCCAATGGTATGTTTAGTTCACAGTTTTGAATGGATGTAATGATACTTTGAATGGTAATATTGGGAAGTAAGTAGGTAAATATTCTTGTTTAAATTGTCTAGTTATTGAGTAAGCCAATCTTGTGAAATACAATTTAGCAGAACGTTCAAAGAAAATAAGTTTTTATGGCCAACTTCGCATCATGGTTGTCAGTTTTTTTCAAGGCTGATAAATAGTTATGATAATTTCAATACTGTCAAAAGTATGCAAATGATAGTTGGCACACATATTCATGTACATCTCTTAGGAAAAAAGCAACATAACTTTAAGCGGGTATATTCGATTTTTAAATGCGTTAAATTGTAATATATTGAAACAAATATGCTATAATAACACGCAATATGCAAGAAAAATGATACATTTAAGATGAATTTCATAAAATGCAGCAAATGCAAACTTGCGCACCAAGCTGATTGTGACGAAGATAATTCGTACATATTTTCCTACAATAACCGATGCATTCGTCTTTTAAGTAAGTGTTCGTGTGTCGTATGAATCAATATCGCTGCAGGAATTTAAAATGAACCGTTAAACTAAATTTAGATTCACATCTTACATGCATGATATACATGCTGGCGAATTCGACTGTACAGGCTTTTTCGATTTCAATTTTAAATATTCTGCTTATTTCGCATTTTCCGACAAATGTTCTTCTTTACTTGTATTTTAGTTTATATTGAAATATATGTATAATAAGTTTTTTGCACATTTTATATTAATTAATAAATATTTGACAAGATCGTATATACCCGCTTTAAATGGTCTGCCACCTAGGGCAAACATGTATATGATACTTGAATTATCCAGTGAATGGCAAAATCAAATTCAAAGGTATCATTACAGCCTGCTTGTTAAGATTTAATTTTCATGTTAGTTTGCATGTTTTCATTTTTAGCTCATCTATTTTTTGAAAAAAAATTATGAGCTATTGTCATCACCTTGGCGTAGGCGTCCGATTAAGTTTTGCATTTACAGGGGTTTTTCTGCCTATTTTGGGAAAAGGAGTCTGACCAAATTGGGAATTTTTTATCGACACAATTGGCCATTTTGGGAAATTTTGCTTCGATATAACAGCTCATTTGGGAAAAAATAGTGAATATATCATGCTTAAATAATTCAGTAGTTTAACAAATAAATTTGTTTTTATTTGTTATTTTGTCTTCTTTATATAAACAGATGCAATATTGGGCGTGTTCAACGTTTATTCAAGTACTGCATTTTTGTTTATTAGTTACAGTTACACTCTGAGATAAGAACTGAACAGTCAAAACCTTATAGCAGATATTTTTTACCAAAACAAACACTGGTTAGTCACACAAGTTATAAGACACTTCATTCTTTAAAGAAAAAAAAATTTTTTTTTTGGAAGTTGGGACTTTTTTTTAATATTTTGGTTTGGGATCGGGTCCGTTTGCTTTGGGAGTGCCTCCGTTTTCCGGAGGCGCAGACAGTGCTGAAAACCCCCTGATTTAGGTCCACTTTTCTCATTAAGTATCAATGCTTTTGCATTCAAACTTGGTACACTTACTAACTATCAAGAGGGGACTGGGCAGGCAAAGTTAGATAACTCTGGCGTGCATTTTGACAGAATTATGTGCCCTTTTAATACTTAGAAAATTGAAAATTTGGTTAAGTTTTGTGTTTAGGTCCACTTTATTCCGTAAGTATCAAAGCTATTGCTTTCATACTTGCAACACTTATTAACTATCATAAGGGGACTGTGCAGGCAAAGTCATGCAACTCTGACTGGCATTCTGACGGAATTATGGGCCCTTCATACTTAGAAAATTGAAGATTTGGTTATGTGAATTTTGTGTTTAGATCCATTTTACTTCTAATGTATCAAGGTTATTGATTCTAAACTTCAAATACTTTCATGCTATCATGAGGGTACTGTACCTGGCAAGTTGAATTTTACCTTGACCTTTGAATGACCTTGACTCTCAAGGTCAAATTATTTAATTTTGCTAAAATTGCCATAACTTCTTTATTTATGATTAGATTTGACTGATAATTTGACAAAACAACTCTTAACTGACATACCACAATAGACTCCCCCCACCTTATAAATGACCACCACACCCTTACACTATACCCCCCTCCCCCCCACCACCACCCAGCCCATTTTATTGTTTATGTTCCCATTCACTATAGTGGGGGACATTTGGATTTTCCCCTGTTGGTCTGTTTCTGCCAACTTTAACATTTTTCAATCACTTTTGCTATATTGAAGAAAGCTACTTCATATTTGGCATGTATGTGTTTTTCATGGAGCTGCACATTTTGAGTGGTACTTTCTGATAATGGGTTAAAATGAAAGTGAATATCTGTTAACAGTTGCACTGCATAAGCATGAAATAAATTGCCTGGATTATTTCATTTATTTTTCTTACACATACTGCTCTGATAGGGAATACATGTTATAAACATGACTTGCGAGTTTTTCACACCTTTATTGACATTACACAACAGATTAACACCAATGAGCTGTCGAAAGTCGTTTAACCTCTATGCCATTAAAATCTGTTAAATGGACGAATAAAGCAATTAAGCTGTGATCTTCGCCATCTTTGTACCAGATTGCAGAATTTCCAATTTCAGATTTACAGTTTGCGAAGTCATTTTTGCCAATTCCCAATGGGCAGAATATTTATTTATTAGGTTGTTTACAATGTTTATTATTGCAATATTTCTGCCTAAATACATGTAATAAGAATTGTTGGGCCTCTTACAAGTAATAAACATAGTAGGGTCCCATATAAGAAATAAACATGTTTACACTAATTTTCGGGTCTCATGTAAGTAATATTGTTGGGTCCCATATAAGAAATACTGTTGAGTCCCATATAAGAAGTATTGTAAGAAATATTGTCAGGTACCATATAAGAAATATTGTTGGGTCCTATATTAGAAGTATTGTTGGGTGCCATATACGAAACATTGTTGGGTCCCATGTATAATAAGCATTGTAAGAAATATTGTCAGGTACCATATAAGAAATATTGTTGGGTCCTATAAGAAGTATTGCTGGGTCCCATTTTAGAAACGGGTTTTTTACCTTCTATAACAGACGCCGAACTAGGCTGTTTGTTTCCCCTTTCTGGTTAAAAAAATTCCACCTAAAAAAAAATATATATTTATTTTTAGCTCCATCTGGCCAGCGGGGCTTATGTCATGGTCCTGTGTCCGTCGTGTGTCCGTGCGTGCGTTAACTTTTTCTTTAAACATCTTCTTCTTCTTTTTACAGTTTTGAGCACGAACAGTCCGTTTTTCACGATTTAAAACGGCCGTTTTTGTAAATATTCACGGACATGAAAGGATTGTGAATTGGCCGTGTCAAAATTGTGAAATGTCCGTCCATGGCCAATCGCAAAGAAGGAAAAAAAGCCCTGAATCCACAACGAATACAATGACACAATACAACATAAAGCTAATTATGGCATGTTCACAGACATTCAAATATTTTGCAGAAATGCATTTGCCGTTGTTATACATTTTTATACACGTATAATATGTACGTAAAAACGACACCCTTCTATTACTCATCATATTAAGGGTTGCGGCATGTGGATATTGTCTTTAACATCTTGAATGGCAAAAAGGGATATTTGTCCGTTAAATGAAGGATTTTTTGGCTGTTTTAAAGAATTTGAAGTATTATAAAATTGTTTATAAGTTTTTGTCACAGTGTATATGGGTTCCTCTACCCCTCCAGTGCACATATTACTCCTCTTCAAATTTTTCTTGGTCATACGTGCACTGTTTGGGTAGAGGAACCAATATACACTGTAAACAAAAAACTATAACTTATGATATACATAACAGCAAAACTTCAGTTGTAATGTCCAATATACTTTTCTGTAGATTTCAGTAAGACCCACCAATGGATAATAATATCAAGGCCCAACTGTTGACTATATATTTATATATATGTGGCGCGTTTCTGAAAAAGGCCCCTTTTGTGTGAACGTCAAATAACGGAGAAATGACGTTGTGAAGATATGCATTATTTTTCGACGTTTAAAAATTATTTTAGACAAACATCACACAAATTTAATCACTATGCTAATTCATTTATTTTAGAACGTGTAACAATACAAATTGGCCATATTACATGTATAGTAATAAACAACAGACAAAACTTCTTGCAAAATTATATCGTCAGAATAGTTGCATTGATATAAAAACATTTTTAGAGTTCACACAGCATCTCTTGAAAATTATAGGTTTGAACAAGTTTTCATTTGATCATATAAAACGTGTACATTATCTGAATAGGAAAAGAACGAACTTTAAGAACATTTTAAAAACTCAATTTATTTTTGTCACATTCATATGGCCTTTTTTTCTAAACCATGTCACGTAAACATAATAGCAAAACCTTCTGTTATCCAAGCCAATATATATTTTCTATAGATTTCAGCAAGACCCACCAATGGATAATAGACATACAAGACCCCACTGTTGACATTATATGTTTACAGTCATTAAGGCAACTGTTGAAGACACCCACAGTCTAGAATCTATACAGGAGTCAGAGCCTCTCATGATACAACATGCCAGTGTTGACTGTGCTGATCATATGCAATCTACAGGTTTCACTTTGGTTCTTTCAGAGTCCATGTCAACTGCTGACAGTGAAGAGCCAGGCAGTCTGACCCATGATAGGAAGGAGCCAAGTGAAGAGCCAGCCAGTCTGACCCACGATAGGAGGGAGCCAAGTGAAGAGCCAGCCAGTCTGACCCATGGTATTTCTGTTATCTGTTGGGCCTCTTACAAGTAATAAACATCGTAGGGTCCCATATAAGAAATAAACATGTTTACACTAATTTTCGGGTCTCATATAAGTAATATTGTTGGGTCCCATATAAGAAATACTGTTGAGTCTCATACATGTATAAGAAGTATTGTAAGAAATATTGTCAGGTACCATATAAGACATTCTTCAAAAGTTCCAAGGTTACTTTGTCATGGCGATTTGCCAATCATTGGTTCAGCATTTCTTACTTGCTGTCAATATACCTTGAGCGACCATTGCAGTCCTTTTGTTTACTTTAGTCTTTGATACATAGATTTGTTATTTTATATTAAACTTTGCTGTTAAATCAAGAAATTGTTGTGTTGTTTTATATGCATGTATTTGCTTTGGTTCGAATATGGCCATATTAAATGTATGCAAATGTGTTATCCTTGTCAAATAAAAAATCATTTCTTGAAACATTCAAGGTTCAATATTGAACTTTCTATTTATTATTCAGTACTTATTTTTTATTTTACAAACTGGTACAATCGTTCACAATTACTTCTAAAGTCTAGTTGTGCAAATATGGGATTGCTTAAGCCATTTAAGAATTATGGTCTTTGTTTCATATCCCTGTACAGATGAGATATTGTGACCTGAAGGTTTCTTTATTATGGCACAATATTTATTTAGACTTTCAGCAATTATACTACATTCTCTTCCAGTTTAATGGCATACATACATACATGTATACTTCGGCTTTTATACAGAAATAAGTAATTATGTTGAATTTGCTTGCCATCAATTTGTGAATAAATTATAATAAAAACTTTTATGGAGACCTTTGATTTTGGCAGCTTTTGTATGACAGAAAATGGTTATCTGTGAGAACCCAATAATTGATTTTAAATTGTTAGACCCAATTGTTATATTTAACATAAATTTTGGCATATATACAGGAAGTAGCTATTTTCAAAATGGCGGATCATGTAAATACCAAACCATGTGTTGGCTTTTTCAGAATTAAACATTACAAAATTTTTGACTCTGTAAATGCATGGTGTGATTACAAGAATTTGGAGCACCATAATGACTACAACTATACAGATAAAAGCTTTCTTGTGTACATCTTTTCTGTAGAAGATGCAAAACAAATTGTTAAATTGGCAGCAAACTGGAATGATGACTGCATATTTGTGAATATAATCAAGAATTAACATGCTTTATAGATTCTTGACATGACTCATGGTGAACTAAAATTGCTTGCAAAGCATCTGGGACATGATGTGAAGACCCACAAGGAATATTATCAGTTGTCTTCCAGTACCATGGAACTCTCAAAGGTATATATTTCATTAATAAAAATCTTTAAATTTTCCATACACAGATATTTGAAAAACTAAATGCTATATTGTAACTAAGAGGGCTAAAAGAAAGAATAATTTAACAGGCAGCCACAGTAAGACCATATCTGATGTTGACTTTGACTAGTATGCTTTGCATTAATGGCTTTTTATGCCCCCCTGGATCGAATGAACGGGGGTATATTGTTTTTGGCTTGTCTTTCTTTGTATGTGTGTGCGTGTCAAGGTGTGTGTGTGTGTCCAAAACTTTTACCAAAACTTAAACGTTTGATCATAACTTTTGAAATATTGAAAACAGCAACTTGATATTTGGATTACATGCGTATCTCATGGACCTGCACATTTTGAGTGGTGAAAGGTCAATGTCATCCTTCAAGGTCAAAGGTCAAATAAAAAAAAGCGGCACAGTAGGGGCATTGTGTTTCTTACAAACACATCTCTTGTTGTGAGTGTGTTTTGTGCTACAACCAATGTCCATGCCAAGGTGTAAACTCTCCAGTTCATGTTATTGTTGTTTTGTCTATTTAGCCCTCATTGTCATACTGTTTAGTGTTGTCTGCTAATTTGTTGCCATTGTTGACTATTTTATATTATTGTGGCTTTTCTTCATTTATTCAATGGAATTTTGGTCACTGACCAGCTTTTCATTAATTAAGTTCTTTTACCGAAATGGTATCAATAAATGCAATATCTAAAGGCATGTACATCACACAAGCTAGCATTAATATAAAGCGTAATTATACCCACTTACCTATGTGTAATGGGGGCTATATAAAAGTCACTTTGTCGGTCTGTCCCGAAATTTCATCCGATCTTCACCAAACTTGGTCACAAGTTGTATCTAGATGATGTCTAGGTCAAGTTTGAATATGGGTCATGCCTGGTAAAAAAACTAGGTCACAAGGTCACTTAGTGCTTTTAAACACAAAGTTTGTCTGGACCATAACTATTTCATTTATTGTTAGATTTTTAATTGACTTGGTTTTGATTTGTTCACCATCATGGGACCGTGTGTTGCGCGAAAGAATTGCGTCGATATCTCCAAGAACTTAGGTCAAGGTCACTTTTGGAGTTCAAGGGTAAAATGCTTGTCCGGGCCATAACTTTTGTCATTCATTGTGAGATTTTAAAATCATTTGGAACATTTGTTAACCATCATTGGAGGGTGTGTCGCGCAAAGAATTTCATCTTGTCCGGGCAATAACTGTGTTGTTCTTTTGAGATTTTAAAATCAGTTGGAACATTTCACCATCATTGGAAGGTGTGTTGTGCGAAAGAATTACGTCGATATCTCCAAGGTCAAGGTCACACTTTGAGTTCAAATGTCAAAAATGGCCATAAATGAGCTTTTCTGGGCCATAACTATGTAGTTCATTGTGAGATTTAAAAATCATTGGCACATTTGTTCACCGTCATATGACTTGTGTGTCACGTGAAAGAGTTACGTCAATATCTCGAAGGTCAAGGTCACACTTTGTTCAAAGGTAAAAGAAGGCCATGAATGAGTTTGTCTGGGCCATAACTATGTTGTTCATTGTGAGATTTTAAAATCATGTGTTCACCGTTATGGATGGTGTGTGGCAGGAAAGAATAATGTCGATATCTCCAAGGTCAAGGTCATGCATACGCCTAGGATCATGAAACTTCATGGGTAGATTGATCATGACTCGCAGATGACCCCAATAGATTTTGAGGTCAAAGGTCAAGGTCACGGTGACCCAAAATAGTAAAATGGTTTCCGGATGATAACTCAAAAACGCATACGACTAGGATCATGAAACTTCATGGGTAGATTGATCATTACTCGCAGATGACCCCTATTGATTTTTAGGTCACTAGGTCAAAGGTCAAGGTCACAGTGACCCGAAATATTAAAATGGTTTTCGGATGATAACTCAAGAAAGCATATGCCTAGGATCATGAAACTTCATAGGTAGATTGATCATGACTCGCAGATGACCCCTATTGATTTTGAGGTCACTAGGTCAAAGGTCAAGGTCACAGTGACCCGAAATAGTAAAATGGTTTCTGGATGATTACTCAAGAACGCATACGCCTAGGATCATGAAACTTCATGGGTAGATTGATCATTACTTGCAGATGACCCCTATAGATTTTGAGGTCAAAGGTCAAGGTCACGGTGACCCAAAATAGTAAAATGGTTTCCGGATGATAACTCAAGAACGCATACGGCTAGGATCATAAACTTCATGGGTAGATTGATCATTACTCGCAGATGACCCCTATTGATTTTGCAGAGGTGTCAAAGTTCAGGATTATTCCTGAAATCAGGATTTTGGCCCTTAAGGACCAATTTTGATATTGATATAAATCAGAGGATTTTTTTCTGGAATTTTAAGATTATTGTCACAAAATGTTATTTTAAACACAAATTATTTTACTTTGACATATTGTTTACAAAGTTATAAACACTAGTTTACAAAGTTACATGAATTATTAACCCTTTTTTGCTCTGGCCCCAAAACGATAGGCTTATTTTCAGGATTTTAGATTTTGGCCAATTGACACCCCTGTTTTGAGGTCACTAGGTCAAAGGTCAAGGTCACGGTGACCCGAAATATTAAAATGGTTTTCGGATGATAACTCAAGAAAGCATATGCCTAGGATCATGAAACTTCATAGGTAGATTGATCATGACTCGCAGATGACCCCTATTGATTTTGAGGTCACAAGGTCAAAGGTCAAGGTCACGGTGACCCGAAATAGTAAAATGATTTTCGGATGATAACTCAAGAACGCTTTTGCCTAGGATCATGACACTTCATAAGTACATTGATCGTGACTCGCCAGCCAGTCTGACCCATGATAGGAGAGAGCCAAGTGAAGAGCCAGCCAGTCTGACCCATGGTATTTCTGTTGTCATATAATAAAGGCCCATCTATTGATGATAAAGACATGACCCAACTGTAGACTATATATTCTAGTACAATTTTCTGTTGTCCAAGCCAATATATATTTATGCCACCCTTCGAAGAAGAGGGGGTATATTGCTTTGCTCATGTCAATCGGTCCGTCTGTCAACCAGGTGGTTGTCATACGATTACTCAAGAACGCTTGGGCCTAGGATCATGAAACTTCATAGGTACATTGATCATGACTTGCAGATGACCCCTATTGATTTTGAGGTCAAAAGGTCAAGGTCACGGTAACCCGAAATAGTAAAATGATTTTCCGATGATAACTCAAGAACGCTTTTGCCTAGGATCATGACACTTCATAGGTACATTGATCGTGACTTGCAGATGACCCCTATTGATTATCAGGTCACTAGGTCAAAGGTCAAGGTCACAGTGACAAAAAACGTATTCACACAATGGCTGCCACTACAACGGACAGCCCATATGGGGGGCATGCATGTTTTCTATAGATCTCAGCAAGATCCACCAATGGATAATAGACATACAAGACCCCACTGTTGACATTATATGTTTACAGTCATTGAGGCAACTGTTGAAGACACCCACAGTCTAGAATCTGTACAGGAGTCAGAGCCTCTCATGATACAACATGCCAGTGTTGACTGTGCTGATCATATGCAATCTACAGGTTTCACTTTGGTTCTTTCAGAGTCCATGTCAACTGCTGACAGTGAAGGGCCAGCCAGTCTGAACCATGATGAAATGAGGCAGCCAAATCCTCAAGGTATGAACTAAATTTGAAGACGGGTTTCTCTGCATTTTCTATCATTATGTGACAGAGTCTTATGTCATGACTGTATTAAAGTAAATGAGTAGTCCAAGTCAAGTGTGATGCTCTAGACGACCTCCTCTGTGATCTACAGGGTTACAACAATGTGCTTGTAAAAGTCCTTGTAAAGTACAAAGTAGGCAGTTTGCTATGAAAGTTAATGTTTAGTACTTGTTCTTCCAAGAAATGATAGTTCTGCGAACTGTCAGTTCTTATATGTGTGAAAAATTGTTTTAAACTGGTGTTAAAACAGTTTCAGTTAGTTCATGTTACCTCCGAACATGTTCAGGTTTTGTGCATTTTTATCAGGAAAACCTTGCTCTACAATATTCAATCATTGTATCACTTGCAGTGTTCTGCCGTGAAATTTTACTGTTGGGGACCCTTTAGGATTACAAAAGTGGGGACAAAAAGAAAAAATATGGGGACACAGAAATATTTTTGTAGCAGAATTAAATGTGTGGAAACTAATAACCTTTAACTTGAACTTTTAAACGTGCTTAAACTTCTTACAGTCAGGTTGTAACATTGTTATTAAAACTGGAACATTCAAAAAACTTTTTAACACTGTCAAACAGTTGTCAACATATTTACAAAACTTTGAACAGATTTATGGTCATTGGACTCCGCATGTCAAAGTACTTGTTCGATAATTAGAAATACCGATAGTAAAGGCGTTTTCTTTTTTGCTTTATGCACAATCTGCATGTCATTTTGTTGTTGTCAAACAGTGACCAAGGACATTTTTGAAGCCAATTTTCTTGGAATGTACGTTTAGGGGCAGACTTTTTTCGTAATTGCTAAACGATGTTGGGACTTGGGAAGACTCTGTTGGGTTGTTAATATTATTGTCATATTTTCTAATTTTACTTGCCGGAGGAAAAAAAATAAATGGATTTTGTTTTCTTTGGCCTGTCACTTTAAGCCATTTTGATAGGTTCGGAAATTTCCTTGATATCTGATTGGTTGTTATAATCTTAACTTACCAATGAAATAGAGTGTTAATATTAAATAAATTAACCATTGGCTGCGAAATGACGTCATGTCCAATGAAATAGTTTGTTCTGGTTACACATTCACTCGATTACTTTACCGACTTACAAATTGAATCGATTAGTTTTTATTTCTAATTCATGTGCGCCCGCGGACCCATATACAGAAAACGGGTGGGGACAAATATTTGTTTTTTGCGACAATAACACAAGGGCGCATCCACGGCAGAACACTGACTTGTTATGTTGATACTTTGTGTGCAAGGATCAATTCAGTAGAAAAGTCAACAAAATAAAGGGCTTACAGTCACTGAACAAATAAGTTTGCTGCTTAGAGTGTATATTTTTCCCAAAAATATTTGAAAATTTCCCCTCTTGGAAGTGTAGTTCAATTTTAAATCCTCGTTTAAATAATTCACAGAAAAGCCAAAAAATGTTGATCTTTGAACATAAACATAACATGTTGATGACAAAAAAAGTTGGAATAATGTTTTTCTCTCTGTGTATGGTGAATTATGGTGTTACAACTTGATTTTGTATGTTACTTGCTTAGCATTGAAATTTCCCCTTTTACACGTGCATTATCCCCCTCTCAGGGGACCCGACCCCTTTCCCCCAAAACTGAAGAAAACACTGACATGATACTCATTGCTATTTTATTTTTTATATCTATTCTTGTTTTAGGGACAGGGACAAGAAAAGGAATGAAACGAAAGTGGGCCAGCGAAGAGAACATATGTTTCATGAACTTTTTTAGAGATGAATTAAGAGAAAAAAAAATGCCATCTGGCTCAAAAATAATGGGGTCCCTAAAAATACTTACCGGAAGAACAGTGGCCCAGATAAGGGCAAGGGTCCATAACATTATTATGGAAAAACAAAAATGGAAAAAGAATTGTTGAATTGTGGAATATGTTTATGCCCCTGGTAGGGTGGCATATAGCAGTTGAACTGTCCGTCAGTCAGTCAGTCTGTCCATCTGGCCGAAAACTTAAATGGCCATAACTTTTTCAATATTGAACATAGCAACTTGATATTTATACCCCTATTACAATTGGTAATGGGGGCTATATAGGAGTCACGTTTGTCGGTCTGTCCCGATATTTCATCCGATCTTCACCAAACTTGGTCAGTAGTTGTATGTAGATAATGTCTAGGTCAAGTTTGAATATGGGTCATGCCAGGTCAAAAACTAGGTCATGGGGTCACTTAGTATGTTTTAAACTGTAAGTTTGTACGGACCATAGCTATGTTATTTATCGTTACATTTTTAAATGACTCGGTACATTTGTTCACCATCATGGAACGGTGTGTCGTGTTAAAAAAAATTACGTCAATATCTCAAAGGTCAAGGTCACACTTGGGAGTTCAAAGGTCAAATGCTTGGCCGGGCCATAGCTTTGTTTTTTATTGTGAGATTTTAAAATCATTTGGCACATTTGTTCACCATCATTGAACAGTGTGTCGGGCGAAAGAATTACGTCGATATTTCCAAGAACAAGGGCACAATTTGAGTTTAAAGGTAAAAAATGGCCATAATTGAGCTTGTCTGGGCAATAACTATGTTGTTTATTGTGCGATTTTAAAATCGTTGGCTCTTTTGTTCACCATCATTTGACAGTGTGTCGCGCGAAAGAATTACGTCGATATCTTCAAACTCAAGTTCGTAGTTTTAGTTCAAAGGTCAAAAATGGCAATAAATTATCTTGTCTGGGCCATAAATATGTCATTCATTGTAAGATTTTAAAATGACTCTGTACATCAATTTTGTTCAAAGTCATTGGAAGGCTTGTCATGTGAAACAATTCAAGAGTTCAAAGGTCAAAATGGCTATAAATGATAATGGCATAATGATTCTTAAAAAATCGCCATAAATTGTATTATCTTGTTTTGTGAAGACAGCATACAAAATAGTCTGTGTCAATGCGTTATGTGGGGGTATATGTCACGTCTGTGACAAAGCTCCAGTTGGCATGCATGTGCATCTTGTGAAGCTGCACATATTGAGTGGTGAAAAGTGAAGGTCAAGGTAATCCTTCAAGGTTAAATGTTAAATATATTGCTTCTGTCCGTCCGTCTGAAAACTTTAAAATTGGCCATAACTTTTGAGCTCACCTGAGTGCAACATGCTCATGGTGAGCTTTTGTGATTGCCTTTTGTCCGTTGTGCGTTGTATGTCGTCAACATTTTGCCTTGTGAACACTCTAGATGCCACATTTATTGTCTGATCTTCATGAAATTTTGCAGAACATTTGTCACATTGATACCTCGACTGAGTTCGAAACTGGGTCATGCTGGGTCAAAAATTAGGTCACTAGGTAAAAAAAAAACAAAAAAACTTGTGAACACTGTAGAAGTCCAATCTTCATGTAACTTTGTCAAAATGTTTGTCTAAGTGATATTTTGGTTGAGTTAAAAATTGGTTCCGGTCCGTTGAAAAACATGGCCGCCAGGGGCGGGGCAGTTTTCCTTATATGGCTATAGAGAAACCTTGTGAACACTTTAGAAGTCAAAATGTTTGCCTAATCATCATGAAACTTGGTCAAAACATTGGTTTTATTTATATTTTGGACGAGTTCGAAAATGGTCCAGATCAGTGAAAAAACATGGCCGCCAAGGGGCGGGGGAGTTTTCCTTATGTCTTTAGTTAAACATTGCTAACACTCTAGAGGCCACATTTATTGTCCATTCTTCATGAAATTTGGTCAGAAGTTTGGTCTCAATGATATCTTAGACGAGCTGAAAATGGTTACGTTTGCTTGAAAAACATGGCTGCCAAAGGGCGGGGCATTTTTCCTTATATGGCTATATATGGCTATAGTAAAACGTTGTGAACACTCTAGAGGCCACATTTATTGTCCAATCTTCATGAAATTTGGTCAGAATATTTGTCTCATTAATATCTTGGATGGGTTTGAAAATGGTTATGTTTGCTTGAAAAACATGGCTGCCAAGGGGCGGGGCATTTTTCCTTATAAAAATGGCTATTGTAAAATCTTGTTAACACTCTTGAGGCCACATTTATTTTCCGATCTTCATGAAACTTGGTCAGAATATTCATCCCAAAAAATATCGTAGACAAGTTAAAAAATGATGCTGGTTGGTTGAAAAACATGTCCGCCAGGGGGTGGGGCATTTTACCTTATATGGCTATAGTAAAACTTTGTTAACACTCTATAGGCCACATTTATTTTCTTATCTTCATGAAACTTGGTCAGAAGATTTGTCCTAATGATATCTTGGATTAGTTCAAAAATAGTTTTGTTTGCTTAAAAAACATGGCCACCAGGGGGCGGGGCATTTTTCCTTATATGGTTATGTATCATGCTTTACTAAAACATTGTTAACACTCTGTAGGCCACATTTATTTTCCGATTATTATGAAACTTGGTCAGATGATTTGTCCAAATGATATCTTGGATGAGTTCAAAAACTGGTTCTAGTTGGTGAAAAAACATGGCCACTAAGGGGCGTGGCATTTTTCCTTATATGGCTAAAGTAAAACCCTGTTAAAACTCTAGAAGCCATATTTATTGTACGATCATCATGACACTTTGTCAGAAGATTTGTCCCAATGATATTTGGACAAGTTTGAAATTGGTTCCAGTTGCTAAGAAAAACATGGCCACCAGTGGGCGGGGCATTTTTCCTTATATGGACTTATGAATCTTCTTGAAACTTTGTCAGTATATTAGTTTAAATGATATCTTGGATGTGTATTTCACGTTGACATTTGAAGCTTTAACTTTGTATGATTCTAAATATGTGTCAATGCTGTCAGTTGAATTTTGCAATATGAAGTTTTACATTTTTTGTAGATTAAATAATTTGTAAAATGTTGCAGTTTCGTCAATCAGTTTATAAGATATTGAGCTTTAAATATGATGCAGATTGTAAGATTCTTAATATCTTTCAATATTGTGGATAAGTTTTTGAGATATCAAGCTTTGAGTTTTATGCAAATTGTATGATTTTAAAATGTTTCAATGGTGTTGATCAGTGTAATGAAGATTGCATAATTTTTATGCTTTAATTCTGTCTATTGGTTTTCAAAATGAAAGACTTTGATTTTGTAAGTGCACTTTTATCTCCTGAAAGATTCTTTTCTAGTGTTTAGTTTATATTTTAAGGCTGTTTGCAAACTCGAAGTGAAAACAGTTCTATTACAATTTGGTAAGGACATGACATTGCATATCTGATTTTAAAATGTACTTTGCTGGCAACGTGTAATTTTCTGAAATGTCTTAGTAAGACTGTTGTTTGCAATCAAAAGGTCTGTGCTTCAAATACAGGGTAATGCATGTTTTTGTCCAAAGTTATGGCGATTCAGACATTGTTCTATGTAAATTTGGGGTTTGCTTGAAGGTTCAGTCTATTTTTATGTCCCTCACTATAGTAGTGGGGGACATATTGTTTTTGTCCTGTCTGTTGGTTGGTTGGTTGGTTGATCTGTTTACGCCAACTTTAACATTTGCAATAACTTTTGCAATATTGAAGATAGCAACTTGATATTTGGCATGCATATGTATCTCATAGAGCTGCACATTTTAATTTTCTGAAAGGTCAAGGTCAGAGGTCAAATATATGTGGCCAAAATCGCTCATTTTATGAATGCTTTTGCAATATTGAAGATAGCAACTTCATATTTGGCAAGCATGTGTATCTCATGGAGCTGCACATTTTGAGTGGTGAAAGGTCAAGGTCATAATGCAATGTCATAGGTCGAATATATGGCTTCAAAGCGGCGCAGTAAGGGGGATTGTGTTTTACGAACACAGCTCTTGTTGTTTACTGCCTTTTTAGTCCCTTACCAGTGTTTCACTAAAGTCCGTGTACTTTGGACTCATTTCAAGTTGACATTTGAAGCTTTAACTTTGTATGATTCTAAATATGTGTCAATGCTGTCGGTTGAATTTTGAAATATGAAGTTTTTCATTTTTTGTAGATTAAATAATTTGTAAAATGTTGCAGTTTAGTCAATCAGTTTTATAAGATATTGAGCTTTAGTTATGATGCAGATTGTAAGATTCTTAATATCTTTCAATATTGTGGATAAGTTTTTGAGATATCAAGCTTTGAATTTTATGCAAATTGTATGATTTAAAATGTTTTAATTTGTTGATCAGTGTACTGAAGATTGTATACTTTTTATATGTTATAATTCTGTCTATTGGTTTTCAAAATGAAAGACTTTGATTTTGTAAGTGCACTTTTATCTCATTATGCCCCCCTTCGAAGAAGAGGGGGTATATTGCTTTGCTCATGTCGGTCGGTCTGTCGGTATGTCAGTCTGTCGGTCCGTCCACCAGGTGGTTGTCAGACGATAACTCAAGAACGCTTGGGCCTAGGATCATGAAACTTCATAGGTACATTGATCATGACTCGCAGATGACCCCTATTGATTTTGAGGTCACTAGGTCAAAGGTCACGGTGACCCAAAATAGTAAAATGGTTTTTGAATGATAACTCAAGAAAGCATACGCCTAGGATCATGAAACTTCATGGGTAGATTGATCATGACTCGCAGATGACCCCTATTGATTTTGAGGTCAAAGGTCAAGGTCACGGTGACCCAAAATAGTAAAATGGTTTCCGGATGATAACTCAAAAATTCATACGCCTAGGATCATGAAACTTCATGGCTAGATTGATCATGACTCGCAGATGACCCCTATTGATTTTGAGGTCACTAGGTCAAAGGTCAAGGTCACGGTGACCCGAAATAGTAAAATGGTTTTCGGATGATAACTCAAGAACGCATATGCCTAGGATCATGAAACTTCACAGGTAGATTGATCATTGCTCACAGATGACCCTTATTGATTTTAAGGTCACAAGGTCAAGGTCACGGTGACCCGAAATAGTAAAATGATTTTCGGATGATAACTCAAGAACGCTTTTGCCTAGGATCATGACACTTCATAGGTACATTGATCGTGACTCACAGATGACCCCTATTGATTTTCAGGTCACTAGGTCAAAGGTCAAGGTCACAGTGACAAAAAACGTATTCACACAATGGCTGCCACTACAACGGACAGCCCATATGGGGGGCATGCATGTTTTACAAACAGCCCTTGTTAAAGATTCTTTTCTAGTGTTTAGTTTATATTTTAAGGCTGTTTGCAAACTCGAAGTGAAAACAGCTCTAGTACAATTTGGTAAGGACATGACATTGCATATCTGATTTAAAAATGTACTTTGCTGGCAACGTGTAATTTTCAGAAATGTCTTAGTAAGTAAGACTGTTGTTTGCAATCAAAAGGTATGTGCTTCAAATCCAGGAAAATGCATGTTTTTTGTCCAAATTTATGTCAATTCAGACATTGTTCTGTGTAAATATGGGGTTTGCTTGTAGGATCAGTCTATTTTAATGTCCCCCACTATAGTAGTGGGGGACATGTTGTTTTTGCTCTGTCGGTCTGTTGATTGGTTGGTTGGTCTGTTTATGCCAACTTTAACATTTTGCAATAACTTGCAATATTGAAAGTAGCAACTTGATATTTGGCATGCAAATGCATCTCCTGAAGCTGCACATTATCATTGGTGAAAGGTCAAGGTCATCCTTCAAGGTCAGAGGTCAAATATATGTGCCCTTAATCGCTCATTTTATGAATACTTTTGCAATATTGAAGATAGCAACTTGATATTTTGCAAGCATGTGTATCTCATTGAGCTGCACATTTTGAGTGTTGAAAGGTCAAGGTCATCCTTCAAGGTCAGAGGTCAAATATATGTGACCCAAATCGCTTATTTTATTAATACTTTTGCAATATTGAAGATAGCAACTTGAAATTTGGCATGCATGTGTATCTCATGGAGCTGCAAATTTTGAGTGTTGAAAGGTCAAAGTCATCCTTCAAGGTCAGAGGTTAAATATATGTGGCCCAAATCGCTTATTTTATGAATACGTTTGCACTATTGAAGATAGCAACTTGATATTTGGCATGCATATGTATCTCATAGAGCTGCACATTTTGAGTGGTGAAAGGTCAAGGTCATCCTTCAAGGTCAAATATATGGGTCAAAATTGCTCATGTTATGTTACTTCTGCAATATTGAAGCTAGCAATTTTATATTTGACATGCATGTGTATCTCATGGAGCTGCACATTTTGAGTGGTGAAGGGTCAAGGTCATCCTTCAAGGTCAAACGTTATATACGGGGACATTGGGTTTCACAAACGCATCTTGTTGTGTATGTAATTAATTTTGCTTAATTTTTGTGATCCCCCGCCAACAGCGGAGGGATATTAATTTGGCATTGTCCGTCTTTCCGTCTGTCCGTCCGGCACTTTTGTGTCCGGAACCATATTTTGGAAGTGCTTTGGCAGATTTCATTGAAACTTGGTATGAGTATATATATATATGGATAAGAGGATGATGCACGCCAAATGGCATTGTACATCCTTGAATAATAGCGGAGTTATGACCCTTTGTATTTGAAAAAAATGCTTTTTTTGTGTGTCCAGAGCCATAACTTGTATCCAGAAGTATAATGGCGGGGGATATCAATTCAACGAATTTGCTTGTTAAATCAGTTTTTATTTTCATGATAATCATTTAGTTCGTACTGCAACTTATGATGGATTGTTACTACTATCTCCAATTATTTGTTTGTCATGGGTCCGTCACCATTTATCTCTTATATAATACTTGAATTGAGCATTTCACAATCTGACAATCATGCATATCATTTATTAGTTTCATAATAAAACGTCTGACAAGGGTCAGATAATTTTAACATATATTGTTGTTATAATTTGTCATGTGTTGTATGAATAAAGACACTTCCATGATAGAGAAAATTTAAATATATTTTTAGAGACATTTGTAAAATGAAAATGAAATAACTATACATTTTTCAGTGGCTAGTCGTACGGCTAGACAAGAGGCTAGCCGCACGGCCCCGTACGGGTAGACAATAGGTTTGCCGTACGGCTCTGTACGTATAGCCTTTCCTATGGATATTGTCTAAGTTAAAGACAACCATTTTCAGTGAACTGATAAATTGCTTGTATGAAACCATATATTTATCCATTGTCTGAACGACAATTAAATTATTTGTGTGACTCCATTTCTGAGAAGTACCTTGGCCGTCATTGAATTTCATAATATCGATGCCGCAACTAATTAAAACAGTTTTCACTCCTTACATAGGAAAGTCGTCTTATTAAAGAATCAAATTAAAAACCGATTTAAATTATGTGTGTAAGTCAATTTCTAGAACGTAACTTTGACGGCTGTCGTCATTAAATTTCAAAATATCGATGCCGCAACTCTTTATTACAGGTTTTTCACGCCTTAGGAACGTCGACTAATTAATGAATCAAATAAGCAACCGTATGACATGAAAGGAAGCCGTGAAAGATGAAGAATTTTTAAAGCGAGATTATACGATTTTTTCAAATATTTATTAATTTACATAAAATGTGTAAAAAAAACAATTTATTAAACATATATTTGAACATAAACTTAGAGAAAAGTTAAGAAGAACATGTGTCGATATATGCAAAATAAGCCAGATATTAAATTCTGAAATCGAAAATGTATGTACAGTCGAATTCGCCAGCATGTAAATCGTGCATGTACATGTACGATGTGAATCTAAATTTAGTTCAACGGTTCATTTTTAGTGTGAGCGTCCGCTAACGCTAATGTTTTTGCAAATCGGTATGTGCGTAGAAGCCTTAAAGGGGCCTTTTCACAGATTTGACATGTTTTGAAGTTTGTCATTAGATGCTTTATATTGATGAATGTAAACATTGGATTTTTAACGCTCCAGAAAAAAAATCAAAAATAAAATTTAAAAATGGAAAAAAAGTAGCCCGTACAAGGGCTCGAACCAGTGACCCCCGGAATCCTGTAGTAAAAAACGCTTTAGCCTAATGAGCTATCCTGCCAAGCATACATGAGAGGTGTATTCTATACCTGATATAAGCAATCTTCGTAGTTTCACAAATTTAAACGATAACAACAGAACTCTCCAAATTATTCAATCGTTTCGCGTTGCAACGCTCTATAATTTTTAGGTTTTTAAATCGTGAAAAGATGCATATAATGGCTATATTAGACCATGGTTAATGTTCAGTAATACTGATTCCTCACAAATATCATAACTAAAGCGAAAATTTGCGAATCTGAAACAATTTTTTTCAATTTTGTCAATTTACCAAACCGTGAAAAGATCCCTTTAACTATGACATGGAAATACAACCACTGTCCGTTGCAGCAGACTACACATTCTACTAGCGTCTGCTAGGAAAGATAACCACCACATTTGCCTGTTTATAGTCCACCACTCACTGGTGCACTGCAGTTGGTGTATATGAGTAATAGAGTTTAACAGCTTGTAAGACGATATTGGCCAGTCTAGTGTTTATCATTGAAAATCTGCACATACTGGCTGCTTTCAGAGAAAACGAGGCTTAATGCATGTCAAATAAGATAAGCCTGTGCATACTGATTAGCTTGTGCAATGCAAACACGTTAAACAAGGACGACATGTCTTATTTTATAATGTTTAAAGGGTCTCTTGTACTGGGATGACAATTTATGCATAAGCATTTAGCCCTGTTTTCCCAAAACGAAGCTAAAAATATATTTTTTATTAATGATTTAAAAAAAACACATCTGAACCTGTGCTTTAAGACACACTCTTTATAATTTTGAATGGATTGTGTTCATTCAAAACTTGCAATATAAAAAGCTATAAAATAATTTTTTAAACTGAGTTGCGTCTAAACTTATACAACAACGAACACCTACAGTGACGTCAGCGCTTTGATAAATTCCTGCAACCATTTATACGCCACACGAACACTAACTAAAAATACGAATGCTTCAGTTGTAGGCTTATTGTAGGAAAATATGTACGAAATATCTTCGTCACAATCGGCTCGGGCGCTTATTTGTCTTTGCTGCATATTACTGATTAACAGCACTAAATGACAATTCTATACTTTATAAGCCGTACGGCTAGACAATCTCTATAGGAAAGGCTATAATACGTACAGCGCCGTAAGGCTAGCCTATTGTCTAGCCGTACGGGGCCGTACGGTTAGCCTCTTGTCTAGCCGTACGGGAATGTACGACTAGCCACTGCCTTTAGTTATTGGAGGTTTTTATGTATTATACCCAGTCGCAAGTGGTATAGGCTATACTCAAATCTTTTCGTCCGTCTGTTATTGGATACTGTGATGGGTTATGTATCACATTCAATGTTTTTTTTTGTTTATAAGACAAAAACAGGATTTTTTTCAAATACCTTCCTTTTAACTAATTTAAAAGCATTTTTACAGGTCCATTCTTGCGAAGCAATAATGCAAGTTAAAGAACTGGTTTTACAAGTCCCTATTCGATATTTATGACATAACTATGACTAAAATCTTCAGAATAGTTCAAAGCACGAAATGAATACCTTTCTGTTGGACATGAGGAAGTGGACCGAATATCGATGACTGGATCATTTTCCACGAAGGCACATAAAACTACAGTAAAGTTCCGCTACTTTCAGCTTGGTCTTAATAGCATGTCGGACTAAATAATTAACAGGGTATTTTGTTCTTTATTTAATACTTTGGGACCATGCAATCTTGAAAAATTGCAATTTACAGTGTTCAATGTGGTCTTAATAGCGGTACTCTTCTTGTACTAGGAATCGCTGCGTGTTTTAGTCATTATCTTTGAAATCCTTTTCGAAGCTATCATAAAAAACATTTATACTCGTGTCACGCCAGGGTGACATCACGTCAGGTTTAAACACAATAAGTAAATACATATTGTTATAACGTTTAAATATTCGTTTGACTTCTATTTTTCCTTTCAATTTAATAATCCTATAAATGTTTTGTTTTTGGTTGTCATATCTATTTACCATTAACGATCCGCAACTGCTTTACCTTTACGTATCTTTGCAATGAAACTGTTATAGCGACAACTGTTTCATTATAGCTGCTTGCATCACACGGACACCACTGTTAAATAATTCAATGATTTCTACAAGGATGATTCTATCCTACATTATCTCAATTGTTTAACCAAGGACATTGTGCTTTTAAAAGTTCCGGCGACTACAAAATCACGCAACAGGAGAAAATAACACGATACGTAGTCAAATAATGCAAAAATTCAAAAAAATATTAAAATAACATTAAACACATATTTAGTTCACCATTGTGTCATTCCCTCTGTAAAATGAATTCGACTCAAAATGTTATTAAATGTATAATGCAAGGAAACCATGCAGAGCGATTCATGTATAGGCCACACAAATACAAACACATCTGATCGTGAGGATTTAATATATCAAGTTTGAGGTCGAGAAGATCTTAACCACAATTCTAATGCGAGTGTCGCAAGATATAACTATGCTCAAGGCCAACTCATTTTTTAGCAAACAATGTTTCGTATTTCAAGTGACACTAACTCAGGGACCCGGTATGTCGGTATCAAGTATCACAGAGTATACATATATAAAAAAATAATTGGGTCATGGGGACCCAGATACGAGGTTTAAAGTAAAAAAATGTATATGTTATTTGTCTGCAGAAATAACTAGATATATTAAGTTTTGAGTTATATATAGGTTGTTGAAGGTAATTCGCATAAAACACGCTAATTTTCAGTTGGATACTAGCATGGGAAAGGGAAGTACCCAACAGTCCGGAAATATATCACAGACCCTATAGTTAACCCAGTATGAGTATATATATATATATATATATATATATATATATATATATATATATATATACATATATAAATAAATAAATATATATATATATATATATATATATATATATATATATATATATATATATATATATATATATATATATGTATGTATGTATGTATGTATGTATGTATTTATTTATTAATTATTTAGTTATTTATTTTGGCGTGTTCTGTTCAATCGCATTTCATTGAAAGTATCTTTTAAGGTGCAATAGATGCAATTAAGGAGATTGATAATAAACACAAGTTCAAATTAGCTGTTCAGAACCATCTATTGTGCTTAGCTAAAACACTTTAATTGCACTAATTTTAATATTTGTGATCAAGTCATCATGGAAAATATATTATAGAATTATGAGCTTAACAACTTGCATGTTTACTCAATAATTATCAGGGACTTAATATTCATTTTGTGTAACTTTCACATAGGATTTAATTATAGTAAGTATAACCTAAATTGGACCCCATTGGAAATAAGCTTTCGGGCTTTCATGGGCAATCCTAAGTTTTTACACTATATTATTCAATTTATTTCATTTTATATACTAAGTTTCCCAAAGTTGTGAACTTGTTTCTATAATGTATCTAATTACCAGTCTATGATAAAAGTCTGTAATAGTAAATAAATGTGACATACATGTATAACTGTGATATTTAAGTAATATATTAAATACCATTAGAGTAACATCAAACCATTTTTTACGTGTGAGGTAGTTGCTGATATGTTCCCTTCAAATCAAATTTGAGGTAATACGCTTTCATAAGACTTTTTTATCTTGTCGTACTTTTGTGTTCGTTTTCATTGTCAAATCTTATTTCATATTGTTTTTGTGGCCGTTTTTAGACCATAGGTTTTATTATTATTTATTTATTATAAGGTGTATTAAATGCTCATATATAAAGTGTGGTTTGTTTATTCTAAGTATAAATAATATTTAAGTGTTGTTTTATGCAAAACGTCTTATTTAATTAAATAAAGATCTTAAGTGAAATTTTTTTTTTTTTTTTTTTTTTATTCAATATCATACATACAATGTAAACATGTATATGATCATACAACATAGTGATTGTACAAAGCAATAAAGTTCTGACATGTTATACAAGATATGCTAATATATATATTTTTTTAGAGAGAATAGAAAAGAACAACAGAGGAATAGTTATGAAAAATGATGAGTTGTATAAAGTCGGAAGAAAGCATACTGGACTTGTGTGTTTTGTTTTATATTCACAATGATCTTGTCAGATTGAAAAAAAATAAACAAAACTATTTTAGAAAGATAAGCTAACATTAGAGTGAAATGTATAAAAATGGACAAAACATTATGAGAATTTAATCCGATTCCATTTTTGTTCAAAGATTTGTAATGTGTCATTACTGAGGGCTATTTCTTTCTCAATCTGGATTTTAAGTTTAAGACTATGGACAAAACAATAAAAATTTGGTACTTGTTTTTTGTGCTTCATGTTTAAAAAAAAACAAAAAAACTATTTTATAAAGATAAACTAACATTAGAGTGAAATGTATAAAAGTGGACAAAACATTATGAGAATTTAATCCGATTCCATTTTTGTTCAAAGATTTGTAATGTGTCATTACTGAGGGCTATTTCTTTCTCAATCTGGATTTTTAGTTTAAGACTATGGACAAAACAATTAAAATTTGGTACTTGTTTTTTGTACTTCATGTTTAAGATAAAATATTTCATCAATATAACCATAAAATTCACAATATTATTACCGTCTAGTGATTTCAATGAGTTAATTCCGAAACTTACATTTAAGAAAGATAGTTTAACGTTTAGTTGCTGTTGTTCAAGAAATGATATTAATTGATTCCAAATAGGCTGGATGTGTTTGCACTCCCAAAAAAGATGTTCTATAGTTTCAATGTTTTCACTGCAGAAGTCACACAGATTTGAGTTAGCTAATTTGCATTTAAAGAGATATTTATTTGTAGCTATAATTCTATGGATGTATTTATATTGAAAATTTCTCAGTGTGCTTTCAATGGTTGCTTTATATGGCATGGTAAATATGTGTTTCCAATTAAGTTCATTTTCTACAAAAAGGTCTTGCCATTTATTTTGGATTTTGGAGTTTTCTGTAGGGTTTTTAATTTGTAGTGTGTAAAATATTTTATTTGTTTTGTTTTTTCTTCCAAGTATGTTTTCTACAAATGTTGTTTGAATACATGGTGTATTATTTGTATTGATTTCAGATTTAATATGTATGGGTATGCTTTTGATTAGTGTGTAGTACTTCAGAAAATTATTTGAAGGTATTCCGTATATGTAGCATATATTATCAAAAGAGTAGAAATCCTTAATTCTGTAGTCATATAATTGGTCGACATATTTAATGCTTCGTTCAAACCAATCTTTATAGAAAAACGTCTTATTGTTTGAAGTTATGTCTTTATTGTTCCATAAAATTGTTTTACTGCTGGTTTGGGTTTCTAAGTTATGAGTGACATCACTCCACGCTGATAGAACATCAGACAGAAATATGTTTTCGTTTGCAATTCCATGTAAGATAGTATTGCTGATGTTACATTCAAAGAGTAAGGAGTCACCATATTTTTTAAGGATTTTCTGGTAGAATAATTTCCATTTACTCGTATTGGTATTATCTAGGTATCTTTTAACCCAGCTGCATTTGATTGCATTCAAGAATGAGTCAATGTTCGTTAATTGGATACCTCCATTTTCTACAGATTGAATTAACTGAGTTCTTTTTATTTTATTAGGCTTACCGTCCCATATGAAATTAAATATTGCTGATTTTATATCGTTAATTACATCGTTTGGTGGATTTGGGAGAACTGTTAATACATATATTAATGTAGGAAGTGCAAACGTTTTCAATACTGTGTTTTTTCCGATTAGTGTAAGTTTACGATGATGCCATGATTTTAAGCAGTTTTTAAAATTCTGTAATTTAGGTAGTATGTTTTAAGAACTGTATCCTTTTCATTATTTGTGAAAGTAATGCCTAACGTTGTGGCTTCATCGGATGTCCAATAACATTTCATTTCTTTTTTATATTGAACAGTACTTTGTTTTAATTTACCTACTCGTAGCACAGTACATTTACTTTTGTTTAGTTTAAGACCCGATGTCATTCCGTAAAGGGTTAACGACTCTATTAGGTTATGGAAAGAATCGTAATTGTCGTTTAAAAAATAAGTTGCATCGTCAGCAAATAGGGATTGTTTGATTTCTTCGTCAGGTTCTAGTGATATGCCTTTTATGTGTTTATTTGATTGGATTTGATGTGATAGATACTCGATGCAAATAATAAATAGCAATGATGAGAGTGGACATCCTTGTCGAACCCCTCGTTCGATGTTAAAACTGTTTGAAAAGAAGCCATTGTTAATGATTATACTGTTAATATCGGTATAGAATAGTTTGACCCATTGAATGAGACTTTCACCAAAGTTCATATTTTCTAAGCAAGAGAACATAAATGAATGATCAAGCGAATCGAATGCCTTTTCAAAGTCTGCAAAGAATATTAGACCAGGATTATTTGAATTGTTGAAATAGTTTATGCATTCTTGGATAAGACGAACGTTTTCACCAATGTAACGTCCTTTTATAAAACCAGATTGAGATTTTGAAATGATTGATGGTAATATTTTTTAAATTCTGTTTGCTATACTTTTAGTTGCAATTTTATAATCATTGTTTAGTAAACTAATCGGGCGCCAGTTTGATAAGGATTCTAAGTTTTTTCCAGGTTTTGGAATAAGCGATATAATACCTTGTTTTTGTAGCGTAGTTAAGTTTTCGTTATTAAATGAAAAATTAAGTGAATTAATTAGATGTGTTTTTATCTCATTCCAGAATATTTTATAAAACTCGATTGTGATGCCATCAGATCCTGGGCTTTTGTTATTTTGCATTTCTTTTAGGGCTAATCCACATTCATATTCATTAAGAAATCCGTCGCACAGTTGTTTTTCCTCTTGGTTTAAAGCGTGATGTGTATTTTTAAAAAGGGTGTTATTTTCAACATTTTTTCGTTTATAGAGGGTTTCGAAAAATAAACGTTGTTCTTCTAGTATTTCAGTTCTGTTTGTTATATCTTTGCCATTGACTACTAATTTGTGTACAGTTTTTTGTTCACTTCTACGTTTTTCAATGTTTGCGAAATATTTTGTATTTTTTTCATTGTGTTCAACATGCTGTGCACGCGCTCTTAGTATTATTCCATTGAGATGTGTATGATAGATTCCATCTAATATTTGTTTTTTTAATGTTATTTCATTTTCAATGTCGGTGGTATCATTCGTGTTTGTTTGATGCAATTGTTTTTCAAGTGTTTCAATGGTTTTGATGGTTTCCGTTTCAAGTTTGTGTGTTTCTTTTTGTTTAAATGATGTGTATCTAATTGTTGTGTTACGTATATTTCCTTTAATTACTTCCCATAAGGTGTTTGGGTTTGCATCTTTATTATTTTGAACTGTATTTAATATTTCCTGTTTTATTTGTGTTTGATATTGTGTATCTAATAAGATGCTGTTGTTAATTTTAAAGTATCCTGGGCCTCTTTCAGGTAGTATATTGTGCAGTTTAAGTTCAACTAGAGAGTGGTCAGTCATAAATCCTGGTTTTATGTTACTATGTTACTTTTAGTGAAATATTTTACCATTTTACAATCAATAATGATTTTGAGTCAGAAACTGGGAGTAGCAATGCAACAGGTATTCAATAGTCAGGCGGAGTAATAGTATCTAGGAGTAATTTGACGACGAATGGTCTCCATCCAGACTTTCTATGAGTCAGTGGAAGTACATAGTTTACTGCTAGTCACTTTAAATACTGTCTGAGAGTCGTTAAATATCAAGAGACTATTCTCCGGAACTAGCCTGACTGGCTTGTTTATTATGGATAATCACGGGTGCTTGCGAGGTACCAAGATAAGCCAAGAACTAGCAAAACTGTCTGTAAGCTTTTGGAAATCAGGAGGCTAAGTTAAAAAGATAACCAGACTCTATAGGAACCTTAAGGATTCGATCCGTAGACGAAATACAAGTTGTTAGGGTTGGACTACGGACAGGTTAGACTGTATGTGAGTCTTTGAAATTCACTAGGCTGCGACCACGCACAGGCCAAACTGGTGTTTTGAAATCTTTTGGGGTGCCTAGGCTACGACTTGTCACTACTATCCATTCTGTTTTGGAAGTCTATGGGATTAAACAGGCTACGAATAGTTACTAGCCGGAATATCTTTAAGCCTTTGTGTTTTTATACGCTACGTCTAGGAGCTAGCCAAATTGTACAGAGTATTTTAGAGCCACCAGTATATGCATAGCACCTACCACGTATGTATTTGAATCTTTGGGAAACACAAGACTTATTCCAAGAGTTAGCCATACTGTCTTATAGTCATACACGGATTTTATGCCACAAATTTATTTTCTCATACATTATATGCAAATACATGTGTTTATAGTCTGATTACGATACTCTAGACTCATCTTCAGTCGACTTTGACATTTGCCCCCCCCCCTCACTGATCAATGTGATAAAAGTCGTCTTTTTACGGCACATTTTCTTTTTTCCCTCACAGGTACCCAATTCTTCTCCTGGGTGGAGAGGAGTAAGCGTCGGATTAATTTTTTGCTCAGGAAAATTCCGTGGTCTGAGCGGGATTTGAACCAGGGACCTCCCGGTTCCTAGACCAGCATCCTACCACTAGACCACTGTCCCACTAAACACAAATAAAATGACGGGTATCACGGAGAAGAGTTAACTAAAAGCATACTATAGTTCACCAAATTTGCAATTGTTTTATGAACTTCATAATTACAAATTTATTTGAAGCGCTACGCGGATCAGTGCGCAGAACATATCTATTTGGCGCACATGACTGAGTTTTCGACGAAATTCGTTTTAAGTTATAAATGCTGTACACTTGTTTTTAGGCTTTCATGGTTTAAGTAACTTAGGCACTTATTCTTGGTATGACAAATAAATATTGAACTGTACATTTTTAGAGGTTGGATAAAATTAGTCATCTCAAACGAGGTATGTTTGCAGCCCTAAACCATCGACTAAAACATGCTTCGGTGAGCATTCAATTACGGTTAGGAATTCGTCACTTCATTGAACTCTATGTGAAAAAATTATTTCACATTTATATCAAAATGAAATAATTTAATAAATTGAATCGCTTAAATGTAAAATCTATTTTCACTTATATCCATCAGCATAAAATTTAACTGAAAAACAAACACACTTTAACAATCAGTTATTTTATATACATCTGAATTTTCCGCATATATTACGAAACGCATGTTTGAATTAAAGAGACTTGTTCACAGTCTAGTTCATGCCACATTTCATAACAAAATATCATATGTTTAAAAAAAGATTACTTTAAAAGTTAATTTTTATCCATTCAACCCATACTACCAATTAAGTGATAATTCAATAAAGACATATGTATTAGCAAAATGTTAGAAATCTTATTTTAGCTCGACTGACAATCTACACACGGCGAAATGATACTATACATACAAAAATGCGCAATATACGTCACAAACACGAGCACAAGGCTTATGTTGCTTTGAGTTTTCTTAAATATTTTAGGAATGAAAAACTAGGGAAAACTAATAATTGCATTAAATAAAATACAAAATGGGCATATAATGCAATACGATAATACTTGAATGAAATATATAAATATTACAACGAAGATTGTAAAGCCTAAACAATGTGATCAGTTTTTTTAAGAATATTGACCTCTCAGTTTTGATTTTTTTAAATGTATCTGAATTTCGATTTATCAAAGCGCACAGTAAAATGATATTGGTATTAAATAAATCGAAACGTTTATTAAATTATTAACACTTATAACAATGAGCTGGCCCAGTATTAGTAATTAAATTGTGTTAAATCTGCCAATGACATGAGCTGATGTGAAGGCTCTACTGTCACTAATAAATTACAACACTAAAAGAAGAGGAAATGAACCAGTTCCACCATTTTTTGAGCTAAAGTAATTGTTGGAAAAATCGCTAATAACTTAAGCCAACCAATCACAGCCAGTTTCCAGATCAAGCCCATTCACAAAAAAACTGTACTAGTTAAGGATCAGTGGTAGTTTTACTTTTATGTTTTTAGAGGGCTACCTGTTTACTCCATAAAACCAATCTAATTTCCTATGTCCTCAGATTAACTTACAGCAACAAGCGAAAAAAAGACAAGAAAAATATTTTAAGAAGACTATTCTTAAGTCAGAGGCCCGTAACATCGCCAAAAATCAATTGACCAGAACGAAACTCAAACTTGATCTGTAAGTCATGTAGGTAGACTCACACACCAAAATGCATTTCAATATCTGCATGCGTTTAGGCAAAAGTCACAAAAACTGTTATTCCAGAGAAAATATATTAAGTACAATACATGTAATTTTGCTTAAAATCAATGGACCGGAACGAAACTTTAATTTGATCTGTAAATCATACAGTAGACTATCTCACCAAAACGAAGGTCAATATCCTAAAGCATTTAGGAAAACGGGCCGGAAAAGTATTATAAAAAGCAAATTTAAGCCCAAATCCTGTTACTTCGCCAAAATTCAACCGACCGGATTAAACCTAAAGCTTTATCTGAAAGTCATACATGTAGACACGCATACCAAAAATTAGGTAAATATATGAAAGCCTGTGGGGAAAACAAACTCCGGAAACGGAACACCGGACGGAAGGACGGACAGACGGACTGAAAGACTGACGGACTGACGGAGAGTCCGACTGCTCTTTGCCATCCTACCGGGTAAATAATTAAAAAAAAATTAAATGTGTAATCATTTCGCAAGAAATGTTAAATTATCGGGAACGTTGTTTAATAAATATGGTGTAATATCATTTGTACGAGTATTTTCAAACATTTCTTATTTTGTGGTAATAACGGTTAAAAGCGGCTTTAAATGTTGAACACGAGTCAATTATATATTTGTAACGATAATTATTAGTAATTGAATGTGGTAAATCACTTAACTTTACGGAATGTTATGTGTTTTCGATAAAGGTGGGTTGGTGACGAGCGAAAATTTAATAATATGTTTTATGATGTTTTATACAGTTCAACAGTTTTTAATCTCCGTGCGTCATGCATGTCAATAAATTTACGATACCATCTTAAAATGTCATGTTTATAACAAACTAATCACTTTTGTACCACGCTTATTTTAAAGCTTCTAGAAAGGATCCATGGTTGGTTAAATGAATCAATTTAAAAATGCAGCGTTCTTTTTTAGGGTATGTTTTAATTTTGATGATTTCAAAAAACAAAGTTGTGGGTTAGGAAAGGCAGACGAATATTTTGGAAATTCGTTTTGCAAATGTGAAAAATAAAAAAAATTGTTTCGTTAACAGCACAGTTAACAGTTTTAGCAAATCTCTGTAAATGCAAATGTTCGTTTGACCTGATATATGTCCGCACTGTAGAAGTAAATATGTTCGAATAACTCGACACCGATGATTACCATGTGGCGACAACTTTTCACACAAATCACCCATCGCACTAGCTCTTAGGGTTAAGGTCATGATTAAGGTCAAAGCGAAAAATGAAAATACTACACATTCCCACTTTTGTACTACCGTGCAAACGGACTTGTTTGTATGTATGCTTTTGTTCTGAGCATGGGATAGTAAATTGCTGAGTGTGATTGAGCTCAGCTCGGAATACAAATGAGCTATCGTATTTGCTTGTGAGTGTTTGTGTACAGGCTTTTTGACTTTGTTGTGGAATTTGTATTTTCAAAAGCTGAAAAAATCTTAATATATAAATTGGGTTTCGGTGAACGTTGTCTTGTTCTGCTGATTGCGTTATACACACCAAGTCTACCACGACTTACATAAGAATGTTATCTTTGAACCCCATCCTAATCGAGTGCACACGATTTCATAACGGCTATTGCATTGTATGTGTGCGTTATATTATTTCTTAATGCCTTTAATTAGAAACTGATAAGTTGGTCAACTTTTACTAATCACATGCGCGTCAACCTAACGTATTGCTTTCGGATTAGGTTGTCACGCTCGTAAAACTGTACCACCACGGTGCCTATACCACGTGACTTTTTCGGATCTGTGTTGGGAGAATAACGCGCAAACCAGTTAACATTTTTAAAAATCTCTTTTTAAATAGTTCACCATTTTTAATGGGATAAAGTGGAGAGCCCGCTCATTCGTAAGAGATTTCTATAGGTATCATGATCTTTTTAAACAAATAAGTGTTTTTTTCAGTAAAGTGCAATCGCGCATTTGAATGGTTAGAAAAATGTCGGATCATTGTGGAGTCTTTATATTACAAACGCGCGGTTGCACTTTACTGAAAAAATACTTATTTGTTTAAAAAGATCATATATATATATTCACACATATGGCCAGTTACGGGGTCTCTGATTTAGAAATAGGTCATGGGGTTCCCACTTTAAATACATGTATCTCCATACCCTTTTTTATCCGATATTAACACGAATTTAGGTATATTGGGGTACCTAATATAGTATTTTATATAAATACGTCATTTATTTAACTTCTCATACAATGAAATATATAGCGACATTAATTGCGAGGTATATAAAATTTCAATTTCAGACCTGATTGTGGATTTCGATATAAAACTGTATTGTGACATTTGATTGCATTGCCTCCCCTACACCCCCTCATAGTAATTAAAGGTGCGTGCCTAGAACGCGGGGTTATATACAGACCCCGTTTTTTATATTGACCTCTTAAGTATAGTCTGAAAACTACCGAGACTGCGTAACTGGCAGTATGTTTATATATATATATATATATATATATATATATATATATATATATATATATATATATATATATATATATATATATATATATATATATATATATATAATATTCATAATAAGTCCATGTTCAAGAAGTGTCTCATGAGTTGATCTATCTATGTACATGCCTCATTGGTCCATAATAAGGACATGACTCATGAGTTCGTTTTAAGGACATGCCTCATTAGTTCATATTAAGGGCATTCCTCATTAGTTCATGATAAGGAAATGCCTCATAAGTTCGTATTAAGGACATTCCTCATTAGTTAATATTAAGGACATCCCTCATTAGTCCATTTTAAGGAAATGCCTCATTAGTTCTATTTAAGTGATATTATCCGCATTTTTCACTGTTGAATTGAGCTGAAAATAATTAACAGGTCAAAAGAGTTAGCTAAAATGTGGTAACTGACCAATCATCTACAACTCATCTTGCTACCAGTTGTTTATAGAATTATATATTATATTCGATATTTTACATGACTGTACAGTCCTCTTAGCCGAAATGATCCGTAAAGCAAAATTGTGTCTTGTGTCGTATGAACGAATCTGCACTAAAACTAAACTTAGATCCACATCGTGCATCGAATCAGTTCTGTCGTCAGTTGTCAAAACGAAAGTACGGTTGATATTCAAATGCATTATTGACCATGCTGCTTCAGCGAAGCAGCTCGTCTAAGTAATCAAACCATGAAAAAATTCTTCACAATGGCGACCTATGTAAAAGACCGAGCCAGTCCGATTGAAAAAGCTCGATTTTTCTAATCGGCATACCTCGCTGATTATCATTGATAACATTCTCCTAGCAGAGTTTTCGTTCGTGCCTAAACATACAACAATGGCCGCGCCCATGAAAGAATGTTGACACGCGTGTCAAAACTTTCTTACAACATTAATCGGCTTGTTTGGCTATTTAGAAAGTGTCATTTAGGATATATGAGTTATTTATTCACTTAATCTCCGCTTATGACAATGATGGATTTCGAAGGATATATTCGATGTGAATGAAAGACTTTCTTGATCTTGACAGCTTGACACGGCAAAACTTGCATACTGGTATTTTTAGTTATCAATCTAAGTCACATTTTGCTTTATGAATTGTATTCAAGCATTTTGCGACTTATTGGGTGACTATGATACCCGATATCAACATAGCATAGGAGATTTGCAGATCACCAAGCTGTCCTGTAATTTAACATTGATTACAAACACTTTACTGGTTTGTACTCTTTCTTCTTTCTATTTTAGTACTTTATATAATTTTAAAGTTAAATGAACTGTGTCACAATAAAAGAGACATTAAGACGATTGTGGCCAGTTTGCATCCAGATCAGCCTGCGGTCGCTTGAAAGCTGTTTGCTTAAAAGCGGTTTTCTGACAATAACAAATAGTTGAATTGGATACTGATTAGACTGCGCTTTTCCTGTGACCTAGCTCAAATAATAGAATTGTCATTAATCAAATGTTTTTTTTTCGGACATTAATCAAGTGTTTTTTTCTGGTCCCTCGGGATCAATGACTCCAGCACTTTCTTGTTGAGAATTGAATACTGCTTAAGGCGATGCTAGGGGGCGTGAGAGATGTTGCACCTTCCATTATCGCTCGATTGGTCATTGTCGGCTCGGGTACTACTTACATGTACCCCGGGTACTCTTAAGTATACTTACATATACCGCGGGTACGGTAAATATATGTTATCGTATTCGGTCGATATTAGACTGTACCCGAGTTGTATTCCCGCCCAAAATCCGATGTCGTAAAACGCGCAACCGATTATCTTAAACAAACTTCTCTTAAAAAAAAACATGCTTGTTGTGTATGTGTTCCGATAATATAGATGCCATTTGACAGAAATTTGACATAAATGTGTAAATATATATTTAATAAAAAAAATAGCCGACGACGACCGATTTAGCATTAAATTTCCCGGCTACGTTTTTGTATATTTATTAACAATGACCAATCGAGCTCCATTATCTCTTATGAACCGACTCAATAAAACCGAGTCGGCAATATTAGACTTTTTTTATTTGGTTGCTCTCGAGGGATCGAAAAATTTCAGAATCTTCCTAAAAGCCTAGTAGTAGAGTGTCGACTTTAATTGCAGGAGGTTGCGCTGCGGGTTTGATCCCCAGAAGCGACATTGAAAACTAGCCAACTGTGTTATCTAAAAGGCTGCTAAACCTGATATACAATGATAATGTACATTTTCTCTTACATGATGGTCATCAGTTATATTATATAAAAACTCACAGCAGTAGTAAACAATGGGGAAATAATTAATGAACGCATCTTTCATTTGTCTTTGACACTTTGATTTTGACATGGCCTATATTTAATTAATATGTGACTTGACTTTACCAGCACTCTTGTAACAGAGCTAAAGTTTAAATGTACCATTGAAGATCACCTTAATCCAGATTTGCTATTATAGAAGTGTGAAAAGTTTTAAGGGTGTGACAAGTAAGCAAAAATGGGTCATTACCGAGAGGCCACAACTGATCTATGACTGTTTTAAAACAAAGAAAAGCAGTGCCTGATTTAGATTTCCTTACATAGTTCAATACAAACTAACTTCAGAAGCCTGGTAACAGTTTAACGTTAATTTTACCAATGTGTCAGACCAGGACCTTGATTTCGAAATCTAGGACATGCATGGTCAAGTCTTCATGAAATCAGGACAAAAAATTGTATTTTAAGTCCTTAATTGACCTGGCTATAGTTCTCAGATTATTATAGCTCAATCAGTATATTTATATCATTATTTATGCTTTGTGTATTGTAAACATATACACAATCATGCAGTTACATGATAGCAATAAAAAATAACAAAGCCATCCATACTATAAAGGTCATTGACAAAGCCTATGGTAAAAATGTGAACACATTGAGTGTTATCGCCCTCTCGTGCCAGCAAAAACAACACGTTGACAGGTTCTACTTTCACTTTTATTTTGTGATATCAAACTATTAACAATTATATTGCTGAGAAAATATCGCAATTGCTTATTTAATATAGTTTCTGTACATTTCTTCAATAAACTTACATCAGTACACGATTTATTTCGTTAATTCAAAAATTCCTGAAAGGCTACCGCTTTGTTTACATATTTCGCTTACATTTTGACGCGCGTAGGTAGGACCGCATTACCGCTTCCGAAATGTGTGTTGATACTATTGCCTTTGAGGTACTTATTCGATGTTTGACGGAAAGAGCCGAAAATGTGCGAGTGTAGGTCAAGTTCCCCACAGGTACTTCTTCCCCGTACCCCCAATTTTTTCCGTACCCAAAATTTTTCGTACCCAATTTTTTTCGTACCCAATTTTTTTTTCGTTCCAAATTTTTTTTCGTAACCAAATTTGTTCGTACTTAAATTTTTTTTCGTACCCAAATTTTTATCATACCCAATTTTTTTTGTACCCTAATTGTATTTCGTACCCAAATTTTTTTTCGTACCCAAAGTTTTTTTTGGTACCCACATTCACAATTGTGGTGATGTAGATAAACTTAAATTGATGCTTTTATATCCATCCTCTTCAAAAGCATCGTCACACCAGTACTGTCAGTACTTTGATTTTTCTCTTTCCGGGATATTGTTTTAGTATGTTGATGCTGCATTAACAAATATAAGTGTATATAAAGTGAAAAAAATAAACAACGGTTGCGATAGACACCTATAAACATAGCATCTGCTGTTAGATGCGCATAGTATCACTTTAAGGAAAGTCCTCAATAGGTCATATTTGGGACATGCCTCATTAGTTCATATTAAGTAAATGCCTCATGAGTTCATATTAAGGACATTTCTCATCTGTTCATATTTAGGAATGTCTTATTAGTTCATATTAAGGACATTCCTCAGTAGTCTGATCGTCGCAGTCGTTGGGATTGGCCTAAGTGTTTCCGTCGTTAGGATTGGTCGCAGACGTTGGGCTTGGTCTAATAGTCGCAGTAGTTCGGCTAGGTCTTAAGGTCGCAATCGTTAGGCTTGGTCTAATAGTCACAGTTGTTGGGCTTGGTCTAATGGTCGCAGTCGTTGGGCTTGGTCTTATGGTTGCAGTCGTTGGGCTTGGTCTAATGGTCACAGTCGTTGGGCTTGGTCCAATAGTCGCAGTCGTTAGGCTTGGTCTTAAGGTCGCAATCGTTAGGCTTGGTCTAATGGTTGCAGTCGTTGGGCTTGGTGTTATGGTCGCAGTCGTTGGGCTTGGTCTACTGGTCGCAGACGTTAGGCGTGGTCTACTGGTCACTGTCGTTAGGCTTGGTCTTATGATCGCAGTCGTCGGGTTTGGTCTAATGGTCGCAGTTGTTGGGCTTGGTCTTATGTTCGCAGTCGTTGAGCTTGGTCTAATGGTCGCAGTCGTTGATCTTGGTCTAATGGTCGCAGTCGTTGGGCTTGGTATTATAGTCGCAGTCGTTGGGCTGGGTTTAATGGTCGCATTCGTTAGACTTGGTCTTATTGTCACAGACGTTCGACTTGGTCTAATTGTCGCAGTTGTTGGGCTTGTCTAATGGTCGCGGTCGTTAGGCTTTAGTTTATGGTCGCAGACGTTGGGCTTGGTCGAATGGTCGCAGTCGTTGGACTTGGTTTAATGGTCGCTGTCGTTGGGATTTGAACTCATGGTCGTAGTCGTTCGGATTGAACTTATAGTCGCAGTCGTTGAGTTTGGTCCTATGGTACAGCATTGTGTCACACCGGTCTTTACTGACCTGTGTGAATGCGCGCTAAGCATTGTGGGAAACGGACTTTTTTCCATCATGGCGTTGGTAAACATAATAAACACGGAAGTGAAAAATGGTAATTAATTATTATCAAAAACAGGCCCCATCAAACCGGGCCAGCTGTAATATATAGTTGGATGCAGTTTGTGCTTCAAAAGGAGCCACTTTTCATGTCAGTCTATTGTTTGTAAGAATCACTAAACACGTAACTTAGACTAACTAAACATGTTGCAAGACTGTATCTTCGAAATAGTTAATAAATCTAAATCATAAATAAATATTTATAATTAAATACCTGCTGAAATTTGAGAACGTAAACGATTTAAAATAAACGCTGTGAACATTGCAAGGAATCTTACATGTAGGCATAATGTGTGAGAGGATTAGTCAGGGATAAAATAAAATGGAGTTCGAAGGATCTAACATTTTGAGGAAGACGTCATGGTATCCTGGACATTTGGCACTTTCATATATTTATTTAGTAGATACTGAAAATGCTGAATGTGCTAATTGCAACATCAAAGACAAGCAGGTGAGATTTTTACAGCTTTTTTTTCTTGACATAATATTGTATGTTTTCCATTTAATTTATATGCCAGTGTTTTTTTTCACCATTTTGGGAATGGTTTCCGGTCATTTCCCCCCCCCCCCCCAGACGTTTCCTTCCCAAGACGTTTCCCCGCAAAGACAATTCCTCCCCAGACGTTTCCCCCCCATTTTAGTTTTAGTGCAGATGTTCCCCCCCCCAATAAATTTATAATTGTTCGGTTGAAGTACAATCTTTGTTTATTATCAAAATTATTATTTTATTTATGAAGTCTTTAATTAACTTTTAATATCTATGAAGCAGCTTGTATGGTTTTTTGGTTTTAGAATTGTTTTTTGGAGGGTTTAACTGTGTAATGATTGCATGTAAATCATTAGTAAGTGCATGTTGGTGTACTTGTGGAATACATGGAATATCCTCAAAATCTTACTGAGTATCTTATACATGTTGCTCAACACAAATGCAACCAAGAATAATGTGTAATCAAGACCCGTTTTGAATACACAATTAACACCTTATTTCAGTTTGAGTGAACCTGGGCAGGGTTGTGCAAATGCAGTGTTTGTTGTTTTTTATCCAATTAAATATGGTCAATTGGTGAAATGAAAATGGTAAAATCAAATTAAAATTAATTTCGACACTGTTTTCCTTGTAACAGATAAATATGATAAATAAATATTTACTTTGTAACTGTCAACATTTTTTCATGCATTCATATGTTTATTATCAAATTATTGGATGTCACTGATATTTTATTTTTTACTAATAACTCATTTAGACTAAATAAAACAGAATTGAACTTTCCGTGCACATTATTTCATTATTAATAATATAATTTATTAGCAAATGTGATAAAAACTTATTGATATAAGAAACACAAAACACAATTACCCGTTTTTATTAAATGAATTTGTGGAATTTAAGGAAAAATTAATAACTTTATGAATTAAAAAAAAGGTAAATTTAAAGCAATTTATTAATAATAATTAAAACAGTGATAAACTACATAAAAATGTTTTTGTATGATAATGTACTAATCTCATCTAATGAATGACTATCCCCCTTCAAAGATGTCACCTAATCTCATCAATGATGATTAATGGGCCTGTATATTGCACCATAAGTACCCCTTTATACAATAGCTGTTATCTTGTTATATACACTTGCTAATCCAATTAACGCTTGTATATTGCACCATAAGTGCCTGATATATTGTTCAATGGTAGGTGTGTGTTGTTACTTAATATTAGTGAAAACATAACTTTCCTATTATTTGCCTGGTTCTGAAAATATTTTCATCGTTGAGTTTCCTTTAATTTTTAAAGAATATTTTTGAGAGGTAACACTTGAGTACTACAAATCAATGTAAAATGTTCATACTAGCTGTATTGGGACATTATAATTTAAATGTTACAAAACAATTTTATTTACTTGTCTCAAAATAAATATCCCAATATGATATTTATTTAGTCAAAATAATTTGTGTTTCAGTTAAAACTTGGATATAGTTATTATTCTTCATTAAAAATCACAACTATTCCACTTTAAATGACCATCAAAGCTGTGTTTTTACTCAATTTTTCAAGGATATCAATAAATGAAAGAAACAATACAGGTACTTATAAAAACAATTCTAATTAGATATATTTAATTGGTAAAATTTGTTTGAGGCTTCCCTAAAAACAACCATAATAAATCATTTCACTGATCTATTGATATATCTATTTAATAGGCAGAATGACAAACAGAACTAGTGTGGTTTCTAGGGTCATAAATCTGGTCCCTAAGCCTTAATTGGTAATAATATGCATGCAGTGTAATGTCTCTGAAAGTGACAATGAAGCAAATCTGCCCTTAGGCTATTTCATTTCACTCACACAAAAGGAGATAACTTGCTATTAATTTAATAGTTACTTCTAACTTGTCTCCTTTCTGTATTAAGAGGGTTTTCATATTTTAAAGTTCAATTGGTCTTCAAAAGAATAAGCAATCAAAGTTCTTGATTTTGCCAACAAATAATGTTTACCAATTGTGGGTCTACTCTACTTTCTTTTAATAATTATTTCTAATTATGTTTTTTTTAATTTTTATATCAATGGAAAATGAAATATTTTTTCACTATTTTGTTTAAAAAGTACTTAAAGAAATCCAGGCAAGAATACATGACAAGTAAGGGTTGTGTCAAGAAGGTGCCATTTAAGGCCCTATTATCAGTTTTGGATGCCCTAACCTGTATAGGTGAGAAGACTGTGAGAAGACTGGGGACGTGGGGCATGAGGAACAACTAATACACAGTAATTGACAGGTTCGTGTTGAATCAAGCACAGAATTTTCTGAGCATTCATGATTCATTAGAATTGAAAAAAAAACAATCAACCAGAAAAATCCAGTTGACTAACTTTGACTTATTTGCATGAACAGGTATAAAATAGTGGTTATTAATAGCTTAAGACATTATTGGCAACATGTCTGTTTAATTTATATTATCAATATTGTTAATTAAGCATGGAATATTAATCAAAATTGGGGGTAAAGTTCAATCGACCAGTATTGACCAGTAATGACAAATTTGGGAGTATTGACCGGGGCGGTTTTAACCAGTAAAAACCGCCGGTTAAAACCGGGGGCGGTCGATTGGTGCCAACCCTGGGTGTACTAAAGGAATACTACAGGAATACATGGGATATTCTCAAAATCTTACACATGTTGTTTTTAATATAACTAAATAGGATCAATTGATGAATTAATTCAGTTTGTGTAAACTTGGGCTGGGTTGTGGAACTATAGTTATTTGTTGTTATACAATTAAATAGGGTACTATGTAACTGTCAAAAAAACATATGCATTCACACGCATATAATTCAATTATTGGATGTCACTGATAATTTCAATTTTACTAGTAGGTAATTAAGACTAATTAAAACAGAATGGGACTTTCCTCGCATAGTATTTCATTATTAATAATATAATACTATAATTAGCTAATGTAATCAAAACATATTGATATTTTAATAATTTAACTCAATGATATTAATAATATTAAAATTTCCCCCAAAAAACTAGGGCAGGAAGATAGGAAGGATTTTTTTTGGAAAATCAACAGTGTTGTCAGTGTAAAATATTTGCAAAGCTTCTTCTGAGTTTGAACTTCAGTTTTGCATTTTGTGACCTGCAACATATTATATGCTACTTTATTTCACTATGGTAAGTCATTAAAGTGTTATTTATTTTTCAACTATATAATGTGCTAATCTCATATAATGAATTACTACCCCATTTAAAAATGACACCTAATCTTAATTCAATAATAAAATAGTTATAATTGTTTTATTGTAATTTGTAACATACTATTCCACTAAAAATGACCATCATAGAACATCAATGCCGTGCTTTTACTAAATTTTCAATGATTTCAATTATTTAAAGAAATAAATTTATCAGGCACTTATAAAAAATATATAATAAGGGTGTCAAAATTTAACAAACTGAACAAGTCAATTTGAACTTCTCTTGCAATGCAAATGGAGCCACTTGAAATATTAAATTGTTCCCATACTAGTCGGCAATATAACTATGACAGTGTGTCTTTTCAAAACATGCATCAGACACACCTTCTGAAACTTTTTAAGCGGTTTTGAAAACGCTATTTCATTGCAAACTTTCGTCAATAAAGGATACATGTTGTTATACAACCGAAAGTGAAAGTTCTGTTTTTAAAAAAATGAATAAAGAGCGAAATAGTTGAAAACTAACGAAAATTATAATTGATACTAACATAAAACCGTAAGACTGAACAAAATAATACTTAACTTTTAAATCATAACATGAATGTTTACTTATAAAGCAAATTCTTCATTCATCCGCGGACTTCTTTGTGTCGTAGTCATAAATGCCTCCAAATGGAGGTGCGTGGTGCGTCTAAGTATAGAGGTGACAATAACGTAGTGACGTCACCATCTATGTATAGAATGATGGTACAGTCGTTGGGCTTGGTCTAATGGTCTAATGGAAAACAAATTCTGATAAACTGAAAATTTTCTTTCTTATAGAAACATTTATGTAATGCTTATTTCATTATTATTAATTCTGTTTGGGTGCACGCAGTAGCATCATCACAGTACCGCTGTGTTGCTTCCATCATTCTTATTTTCGCACAGTCTTATCGTTGGTCTCCATCAGCCCAGCGTTCAGCTCAAGCCTTGTGAAGCCTATATTTATGTACGGCGCTCAAAGCAGTCAATGAATGCCAGATCAGTGATCCAGAGTATTCGCGTACTCGGCGCTCAAAGCAGTCAATCAAGGCCTGATCAGTGATCCAGAGTATTCACGTACTCGGCGTTCAAAGCAGTCAATCAAGACCTGATCAGTGATCCAGAGTATTCACGTACTCGGCGTTCAAAGCAGTCAATCAAGGCCTGATCAGTGATCCAGAGTATTTACGTACACGGCGCTCAAAGCAGTCAATCAAGGCCTGATCACTGACTCAGAGTATTCGCGTTAACGGAGATCAAAGCAGTCAATCAAGACCAGGTCAGACAGTGATCTAGAGTATTCACGTACAAGAATAAAACAAATCCTAAAGTCTTCAAAATGTGTCGACCATCTATTACAGTCAATGGTAAAAATTTAAAACGTATAATGTGAACAGTTGATACTATATCTTTGTTAATTATTTGGCGTATGCAACTGTCCCATAGACGAGTTCGCGAATAGTACGCCATTCAATTTCGTTTATGTTTTTATGCAGCAACACTTCACTTTAACTAATCGGAAACTAAGAGTAAACACACATTTGACATGCAAACATTTTGAAACGACTCCTTCTTAAAATTTGACCGCCGTCCAACTTCTTATAATTTAGAAACACCCCTGGATGTTTACCAAAATAAATGTAAAGTGTCCATTAAAATGGAATCCGCCTTATATTTCTTTATACAAATTATTTAATAGAAACCACTTTCACAATTAATGAGTTGAATTGAGTAATAGTCTGGTGGATGGCCTAGCTAATACAATAGTTGTTTCCATTTCTATTTCATACGTATATGTTTCGTCTCTTATTGTATTGCTTTGGTTGAAATCATCCATTAGGCGTTGACTCAAGAAAAGGACCGAAAAATAATGATTTAGTATCACAATCATCATTATTTATTATGTAATTAACTAATAAAAATATGCAAACATACAATGCATGTCATTTAACTGACGCATACCCCTTACATACTGCTAACGAACAATAACATATTGTTATATTCTTATCACGGTTAATCAAACAATTCGTAATAAATAAGATCGTATTGTATATATAATATTGCAGTTAACCCAATCAAGTTAAAATAGCACATTCTTTCACAACTTTTACTTTCATAAATAATATAGTTTTCATGTTCGTGTAAGATTTGGATTTACTGTGTATGATTTTCAAAATCATCAAAATGAAAAAAAAATTAACAGTTTATACCACTCCTACGAAAAACATCGTCATAAAATGGAACGCTAACCGTGCAATTAATATTTTGGCCAGTCTAACTTATCACACTTTTAAGTCCACCAATGCCACCACAAAGTATTAAGTGCTAAGGATTTGCCTTGAAAGAAAAATGTAAACAAGACATATTACTCAAGACATATTGTGATTCGATTTATGGTAAAATTTTAATTGCTCTTGTATCGTTTGTAGTGTTATTTTGGGTGCAACACCGAATCTTATATTTGCAATATTTGACTTTTTAACGTAAGTTCGCAGTTTTTATTTCCCTTGAATAATAAGGTTTCGTATGGTTAAAAGCATAAAACACACATTCAATGTTAAATTTATCATATATGCATGCAACAAATCTAAGTTTATAATAAAAATGAAGTTAATATTGGGAATTGTCATTTTTAATAAAAATGCAGGTTATGATTGCTCTTGTATCGTTGGTAGTGTTATCTTGGCTGCAATACCGAATCTTATATATGCGGTATGTAACTTTTTAACATAAACCCGCAGTTTGTATTGCCCTTAATAAATAAGGTTTTGTATGCTGAAATGATAAATAAAGAAAACATTAATTAAATATTAACGTTATAATATATGCATGCATAAAAATATGGTTTAGAATTACAATGAAGTTAATATTGGTAATTGTATTTTTTTAACTCAAAATACAGCATGTGTTCGTTGACGTCAACGGTACCGAATTCCCAATGATGATGGGATCACGAAACTAGGTTTTCGGTTAAAGTTTGTAAACGTTTATTTATGTTTAAACCAATTAGCATACGATTCGGCGAATGTTAATGAACCCAGAAAGATTTGTTACGTTTATCTTCGGAACATATATACCTTCCAATTACAATATAAGATCTATTCAATCAAAATGTGGACACAGCTTTGAGTCAAACTCAATCTTAAATACCATGTTAGTCAAGTAAATGAAACCACCTGTCCATGTTTATAATTATTTGTTGCCCTCATTCAGATAATTCCTGCATGCCCTAAATAAGCGAATCTTCTGGCCAATGGTGGTTACCCCGAGAGATATCATATCTTCGTTGCTTAGCTCCAGCACATCATTTGGTCCGACCTTAAAGCAGCATGTTTATTTAAATAATACGAACTAATTCCGTAAGTTGAACACTCTCTACAAACTTTGTATTAACCTTAGTATCTACTTGTCGGAAACATTTCAAGTGTTGGGAGAAATTCTCTTGTATGGCTGTTGTTAAATATTGTTCAAACATAGCTGACTTAAAATTGCAAACTGGCAAAAAATCGGCGCTTATTGACAGTATTCAGTATATAACAGGGCTATTACTTTTAAAAAACATAAACGTTTAGATTTGTAACTTATTCGTCATCTGAATTATTTTATATGTTTTATTGTTTGCAATGATTTTCTGATTGAAACATCAACTTAAACGTGTTTGTTATATCGTGCATCTCGTAAAACAAAACGTTCTATCTACCGCTTTTCTCCTGAATTGCTCGATGAGATGCCCCAGATCGATCACTTTCAGGATTATATCCATTGCTGTAAGAAGACAACCTTTCAAAGAATATGTGTATGCCATGAATACAATGATATCAGCAACTGCTGATGACTGTCAAAATTGATCAAATGAAGTACTTATGATAAAAGTATTATAAAATATGTATTGTTATGTGAATGCCATGTTTGTATTTCCTTCTTTGAGAAACAATACTGATTTTGATAAACAAAATATATCAAATTTAAGGTTGTATTATTATTATTATTATTATACAATACAGCAATTAGGTTAATAGTAATTTAAATATATTACTTATTATATCCTTGTCATGTGTGACCCAAGAAGCCGAATCACTCCCTGTTAAAAAATTAAAGCAATCTAGTAAGCGGTGACGAGTCATACCTATATATTATTGTGTACAATCATTGATCACGTTTAATCTGTACGAACACTTATTTTTAGAGCACGTAAGTTAAATAAGTTCATTCTGTAAAAGACATTTCTAGAAATATGTTATAAACATGGTAGTTTAACTAAACTACATTTTTACAAAGTAATGCAAAACAAAACAATACAAAATAAATACATACACAGAAAAAAAAGACCAAAGCCGACGACGAAAATATGAAGACTTAAACCACAACATTTATACCAAGAACTAAATCTGCACGTTTAAAGGAATAACAGGCACTACAAACAATATATATTGTTGAACTGATATACAATACAAATGAAATTGATGCACTAAACACGGACATCATACCGTTTAAAAGTGATGCGTAATCGTTGTCCACGAAAGCGGTTGTCAAACTGGTTCTAAATAATATTAAATACAAAAATAATATAAATAAAGTTCACGTGTGCATGTACGTTGGAACATCCATATGTACAACAAAGAGTCATTTAAGTGTATTGCTCGTTTTTTTTGTATTGAACTGGAAATTTGTCATTTGCCAGAAATAAAAGACTCTCGGAGATTGACGCCAATTGCATACCTAATATTATTTGGATATTCATAATTCTGGATTTATTAATGTTTTAATATGAATCCATATATAGTGCTTTCTTTTATTATATGCCAAAAGAGTACAGGGTAAAGTAAGTGTCAACTAATTGTAAGTTAAGTATATTATATATATGTTTGTTTACGAATATGGGTACATAAGAGTAAACTTTTGGTAATAGTGTCACTTTGTTAAATATCAAATTATTTTTAAAGTAATTGAATTTTTATGAGATATGAAAATCAAACAAATGAATTATTTTATAACTACAGGATCGTTATTGAATTGGCGCTTTTTTATTCATTTTGACTCCGTATAATATATATCATTAATATCTCAAGAGTGGCTATCAGATTGATGGTTGACGGTATTTTGAGATTATCGATGTCTTAAGAGCTTTTGATTTATTATCAAATGTGTTGTGTTATTTCCATGGCATTTAATTGTGTGCTCTATAAATGTAAATAACTCAGTTCAAGATTGATATATTACTTGTTAAGAGCTTTTATATGTTTATTAGAAAACAAATGAACTTTTCGTCAATATACGCCAGTTCTCGCTTTATATCAGACATATTCTCATCATATACTGATCAGCTTTAATTATTTACTGGTACTACAAGTGACCTGATTTGAATCAGTTTTTCCCTTATGTTTCTTTTGTTACAGATTATTATAATTGTTATTTCATGTTAAGCTTCTATCTATCTCACTGTTGCTGCCCCATCAATGTGTCTTTTGAGAGTGCATTGGACATTGCACTGTTATATCTTATATGTTATATATTTTTGTTGACTTTTCTATCAGGTTGCCTCTGGTGTACTTTTAAGTCAACCATATTGTTGTTCTGTCCTGTGCATAGTACACACAAACTGGTTAAAATGGTTGTAAATATGTTTCGACCATTGCAGATTAGACAAATTAACCGGTATCTACATCGTTGGTTTGAGAGTTTATATTTAAATTATCTTAAGTAACAGGTCAGTTTGTTCCTGCTTATACAAGAAGTGTAGCTTACATTTTATCTGTTCAAACTTAAAACATGGTTAGCATTCCGACGTAAAATCCCGACCGCACTCCCTAACACACAATCCAACAGAACAAACGCCAAAAATACAATAAAGGCAAACATAGTTACAAGTTTGTTTTGACAACGTGAATAGAAACAGTATTGAAATGATTTATTTAAATGTATTGCTCTGACTGAACTGTTTAAATGTTGATGACACATTACTATTGTAAATAAAACAAATTATGTGTCAGTGGAACACCGATGCCCCTACCTTCGTTTTTTCAAATTTGACCTTTGAAATCTATGATTTACATGGACATTTGAGGTAGGGAAATAATTGTTACATTCGACATGTCGTCCTATAATGGTTTACCTTTGCGCTATATTATTTAAATCCATAAATTAATGACAAAGCTATGGCTAAGACATGAATCTTCAAAATTGACCTTTCTCCTTTAATTGTGACCTGAAACTTTGAGGTAAAAAGGCGAATGTTACATGCGACACGCCGTTAAACAATGGTTTGAATTTGTGCATTGTTTAAATCAATCAATAGGTGGCAAATTTCTGGCTTATACATACATTCGGACACATTGATTTTAAAACAAATAGACGGACAGTGTGACTGCTGTATCCCGCTTTCTTCGAAGGGGGACACACAACATCGAACAGTTTAGGAAACTGTCTGCATTGTTTTATCTGCCTATATTGCACCATTGGATATTGTACACATCTAAAGCCTTAAATAATTTAAGATAATTAATACTATGAATTGTCTACAATGATACACGTATCTTGAAAATTTCAAAACACGCCAGTGAGAAAATGTGTGTAATGTCTAAATATAATCGTTTTAAGGTTAAACTGTGATTGTGTATTTAATGAACAAGCCTGTTTTGTTATGTTGTTTTTTTCTCAATTATTTAGGAGCATTGTTCGCGAGCGTGTGCAATTAAATCACATAGAATGCATCGGAATTCTATGAGGGAATATCCTTTCATATTCCCTTTTTTCGTTGCAAAATGAAGAAAAACAGGTGTTTTTTTCTCACTTTTATTGCACACAAATTTAACCTTGAATCAAAATGCATGAACAGGAATTATCAAACTTGTATATTTCCTAAAAAATAGTGCGTAAATTTACGAACATTTTTAATGCAAAAAGAACACATTTGACATCAACTAAGAAATTATTCGTAAATTTACGAACATTTTAAGGGAGAAAAATCAGTAGTTTTTTTCATTGCTTGTCACCATGTGGCATAAATTTATGAACTTCTTTTTTTTTTTAAATATATGATTAACAAAACCATTATTCGTAAATTTACGCACTATTAAAAATGTTCAGAAATACTTGGTGAATTCATAGATTCTTACCAAAACCAGACTTTTAACAAAACCATACTTCGTAAATTTACGCACTATTTAACATTTTCATTGGTAAATTCATAAATAAAACCATACTTCGTAAATTTACGCACTGTTAAAAATTTTCAGACATAATTGGTAAATTCATATTCTTAGCAATACCATACTTCGTAAATTTACGAACTAGTAAAACTTTTCAGAAATACTTCATCAATTCATATATTCTCAACCAAATCTTACTTCGTAAATTTACGCACTATTAACAATTTTCCGAAATATGATGTCAATTCATATTTTCTTAACAAAACCATACTTTATAAATTTACGCACTATTATATATTTTCAGAAATACTTTGTAAATTCATAGATTCTTAACCAAAAAATACTTCGTAAATTTACGCACTATTAAAAAAAAAAAACAGTCATAGATTCTTAACAAAACCATACTTCGTAAATTTACGCACTATTAAAAACTTTCAGAAATACTTGGTAAATTCATAGATTCTGAACAAAAACATACTTCGTAAATTTACGCACTATTAAAAACTTTCAGAAATACTTGGTGAATTCATAGATTCATAACAAAACATACTTCGTAAATTTTCGCACTATTAAAAACTTTCAGAAATACTTGGTGAATTCATAGATTCTTAACAAAACATACTTCGTAAATTTACGCACTATTAAAAAATGTCAGTATTTTGTGAATTCATAGATTCTTAACAAAAACATACTTCGTAAATTTACGCACTATTTAACATTTTCAGAAATACTTGGTAAATTCAAAACCATACTTTCTAAAATTACGCACTATTAAAACTTTTCAGACATAATTGGTTAATTCATATTCTTTATAATACCATACTTCGTAAATTTACGAACTAGTAAAACTTTTCAGAAATACTTTGTCAATTCATATATCCTTAACAAAACCATACTTCGTAAATTTACGCACTACTATTTTTTTTCAGAATTACTTTATCAATTCATATATTCTCAGGAAAATCTTACTTCGTAAATTTACGCACTATTAACAATTTTCAGAAAAAAACCAGGTCAATTCATATATTCTTAACAAAACCATACTTCGTAAATTTACGCACTATTATATTTTTTTCAGAAATACCCCGTACTTTGTCAATTCATATATTCTCAACAAAATCATATTTCGTAAATTTATGCTGCATTAACAATTTTCAGAAATACAAAGTCATGTACTTGGTCAGTTAATATATTCTGCAGTGTTTTTTTTATGGCAATTTCGGGGCCGATATTCGGCCCGATTCCCCTCAAAAAAGAGTATATATTTTCCCCCCATTTTGTAGAAAAAATCCCCTCCAAAATTAAAAAAAAAAAAATATTTTTTTTTTTTTTAAATAACTGTCTTATGATAAATATACAGGGCTCAACATTTATGGTTGTTCTATTGCCCCTGGCAAGTAAAAGTTGGGTCTGGGCAAGTTATTTTATAATCTAGTTGTCCGACCGGAAAAGTGCCAAAAAGAACAAAGAGCATTTAATTTATACTTCAATTGCTGTAACCATTTTGTTAAATGTTCAAAAATAAAAAAGGTTTTGTGGTTTATCATTTTGGTTTATTAAACAATATGAGGTTTACAGTTGATGTGATATTACATGTTTGGGCAAGTTGCTTTACGTTCAGTGCAAGTAGATTTTGGAAGTACTGGCCCGGTAGGGCAAGTTGGTTTTTCGATTAATGTTGAGCCCTGATATATCTCAAATTTATTTCATAAACAACTAATTAAGTATATAACTATAATTAATATGATTTTGAATTATTATAAAGAGTTATATTAAGTTAGTTTTTCCCAAATCAGTTAATTTAACATGAATTGCATTTTTTTCCCAAAATGGCCAGGGAAAGGCCTGATGTATCTATATTGTGTCAATATTCGTTGATCAAAAACATTCCAATTTAGTCCACTTTATTGATAAAAAATGCTCACATTTTCCATTTTATCGATTTAAAAAATCCCAATTAGACTCAAAATGGCAAGGAAAACAAAGACTGTGCATGAAGGCTGAACTGTCTGAAACTAATGTTGAAAAAATCATTGGTATATATTTAAGAAAAAGGGCAAAGACATTCAGCTGTGAATATTACATTCATGCATTCATGTGTATTCATATAATAAATATCATTACATATAAGAGTAAATTTTTAATTTTCCCCTTTTCCTAAAAAACGACGTGTTTTTCCCCTTTGGACGGGCCCCGCCACCATTCCCCTTTAGGTGAAAAAAAAACACTGAATTCTTAACATACGTTGTACATTTACACACTATTATATATTTTCAGAAATACTCGGTACTTGGCAAATTCATAGCAAAACCAGACTTCCTAAATTTACGCATTATTAAACAATTTCAGAAATACTTGGTGAATTCATAGATTCTTAACAAAACCAGACTTTGTAAATTTACGCACTTAAAAAAAAAAACAGAAATACTTGTATAATTCATAGATTCTTAACATAACCATATTTCGTAAATTTACGCACTATACATTTTTTTTCAGAAATACTTGATAAATTCATAGATGTCATCATTGTTGGTATTTATACGAACATTTTCAGGGAAAAGGTCTTTTTTTTGCATTAACAATCAACATTTTTGATATTTCGTATTAATACGAACTATTATTAACTGTCATCTTTGTTCGTATTAAAACGAACATTTTCACAAACAAAGTCATTTTATGCATTAAAAATCAACATTTTTGATACTTGTATTAATACAGCTATTATAAATTGTCATCATTTTACATATTAATACAAACATTTCCACGGATAAAAAGTCAGTTTTGTCACTAAATATAGTCAGTCGCGAGACAGCCTAGTCTTTTTTAAGGAGAAATTTGCACAGATTTTCTCCCATATTAGTGTCAGATATTGTTGGATGGTTTGTGGATTTCTTGATGAATTCTTGAACTAGATTGTCAGGTTTTACAACAGGCAAAGTTTGCAATTTGAATTTAATGTCTGGTGCAACATGACTTTCTGACCCATCAGAGCCTTCGACATCATGCTCTTGTAGTACCTTTACTTCTGCAGCGTTGGCTTCAAAAGCTTTTTGCTGAGAAAGAACTTGAAGATTCGCTTCTGATTCAGCCTTTTGTTTCAAAAGAGCTGCTTCTTGTTGAGTATATTTCAGTTTTATCTTGGCAGATTCGGCTTCTGCTTGTTTCAATGCGATGAGTTCACTCCTACGGCTAGAGGATCTCGAACTGTGTGTCTTCACACCACCATGGACAGAGTTTGGCTTCATGCTGATCATGACTTTTTTTAATATTGATAGTTTATTTTGGTCAATCTTTTCCAGCGCATGTAACTTTGCTTTTTCCTGTAGCGACACATCTGTAGTGAGAGCCGATAATTCTTTAAGACTTGCTTCACTTTTCACATTTTTTTAAGTACACTTCAAATTCGTCTTTAACTTTTACGTAACTTTCATAGGTAATTGCTGTTCAATCAGGTTAATTTCACCAACATTACTCTCATAAGTTAAACTACTTACTATGCACAAACTTTCAGTCACTTTGTGCCATGAAGCAGAACAGCGCTTCCTAAAGTCATCAATTCTCTCTCCATAAAGAACCCTTCCTTTTGCAGAAAACGGACGTACATGCTGTGTTGACATACAATAAACTTTCTTAAGCCTGTTGAAATACAGACGAGACTTTAGTGCGACCAATTTTGAACGTGGATTTAGTTCGATGTCCAGTACCAGTCATCTCCATCTGCTACTAGCAAAGTGTAGGTCAATTTACTTTTCTGTTCTGGAAACAGATAGCGGACCGATCGTGTCGAAAAAGAACACTGTATGTGGTGGTATTCAGTATTTATTCTTAGATTCAACTCGATGTATGTGGTAAATTGCTGCAATAAAACAAAATAAAAGATGTTCAGTTCTGCAGTAAAGAACAATGAAAATGATGTACAGTGAGGTCGTCAGTTCCGAAAAGTCGCCAGTTCCGAAACAAATCGAAATTAATTTAACATTTACAAAAAAAACTTAACACTTGTAACTAAACAAATTATTCAGTCATGAACGATAACATTTGATGTTTTTTTTCCTCAAAAACCGGAAGTAAACGATCAACTCTAAACAGTCACAATCAATGGAACGCTCGCGCACATTTTTTCGATGACGCGAATACTTCGTCTGCGGACATGTTGATCCATGAGAAAGTCACGATTATTTTTCTAATCCATTGTCAAAGGTTAGCGATCGTGGAACTGCTTTGAAGAATATTAATCAGAGAATCAGAAAACAACCACATGTGTACATTTACATTTGAACTGTTCATTAAAACACGTGAAACAGACAGTCTGGTACAGATGTCAGTTTCGAAACACCCGATTCGCATAACGGGGGTTGTCTCAAATGTATTCGTTATCTTTCACACAGCTATTTAAACGGGTCAGTGTAAATGACATTTGAATTATTTGTGTAAATTAAAGTACACGGAAAGTTTGAATTGCATAAAAAGCTTCTTTTTTTAAATTTAAATTGAAATTAAACGATAAATTGTATAATAATAGTATCGTTTACTTAACACCATTTTCCTTCCTTTTGATTTTTTGTTGTTATTATTTTATATTTGTATTTCTTTCTCAGAAATGCAGAAATGAGAATGTCTTAGCATGTTGATATATTATTTGTAAATGTAAGTGTTTAGACGATGTGCTATGTACAAGTCTTGAATAAAGTGTCTGTTTCTGTCTGTCAACAAAAAGGTTAGACATCGATCACATATCAAATACATTTATGTTTGCAGTTAATCTTCATCATATAAAACAACTCAAAATGGGAATAACTTGTTTGCACCTTTCATGAATATGCATATCTGTATTATTTTTGTAAAAAAAAAATAGAAATTGTATTACTTCTTATCTTAAAACTGACAAAATGCTGAATCATTTACATGTGTTCATTATTAGAAAAGTGTGCACAGACAGGTGATTGGAGGCGGGCTACAGTGCAAAAGGAACCTCTCACCCAAACGTCACGTCATTGGCGTCCACAGCCTGTTCGTATTCTACAGTCCGAGGTATATTTACTAGTTTTTTCACATTTCTTTAAACTTTCTAACATTAATATATGCTCTTTAACAATAGAGGCACACTGCAAAATCCCATCATAGATTGTTAAACCATTTTGTATTGGGATTGTAGTTATATTCCAATATAATATAAGTGTATCTTTGAAACCTATACAAAAAACTAAACAATATAAATGTGTTAATATTACAAAGGCGTGCGGGGACAGGCGATTGGAGACAGGACCTCTTGCCCAGTCATCACGTTCCTGTCGTCCACGTCGCTGCTGTTGATTTCTGGTAGAAGTAGACTTCCTGATCTTGTATTCCACGGTCCCAGGTACATAAATTATACTAATACTATGTATTACTTCGTATTTATACAAAGAAACGCTCACATCATTAACTTTTGCAATTTTAGCTCGACTATATTATATGAAATATATATAGTAGAGCTATCCTACTCACCCTGGCGTCAGTGTGCGTGAGTGTTGGAATGTTAAAGTTTGCGTACTACCTCAAATATTTCCTACTTCCTTGACTTATTGCTTTTATCTTTTGCATACTTCTTTACCAACATGACCCCTATCTATAAACAAGAGCAGACAACCGTATCAAGCATTTCTTAAGTATCAAGGCTATTGGTTTCAAACTTCAAATTCTTACTATTATGATGGTACTGTATGAGTATATATATATGCATAAGAGGATAATGCACGCCAAATGGCATTGTACACCATCTGTTAAAAACAGAGTTTTGGCCCTTTGTATCTTGAAAAATGCTTTTTACTATAGGCACTTATGTGTCCGGAGCCATATCTTGGAAGTGCTTTGGTGGATTTAATTGAAACTTGGTATGAGTATATATATATGCATAAGAGGATAATGCACGCCAAATGGCATTGTACACCATCTGTTAAAAACAGAGTTTTGGCCCTTTGTATCTTGAAAAATGCTTTTTACTATAGGCACTTATGTGTCCGGAGCCATATCTTGGAAGTGCTTTGGCGGATTTCATTGAAACTTGGTATGAGTATATATATATATGCATAAGAGGATAATGCACGCCAAATGGCATTGTACACCATCTGTTAAAAACAGAGTTTTGGCCCTTTGTATCTTGAAAAATGCTTTTTACTATAGGCACTTATGTGTCCGGAGCCATATCTTGGAAGTGCTTTGGCGGATTTCATTGAAACTTGGTATGAGTATATATTTGCATAAGAGGATGATGCACCCCAAATAGCATTGTATACCATCCGTTAAAAACAGAGTTATGGCCCTTTGTATCTTGAAAAATGCTTTTTACTATAGGCACTTTTGTGTCCGGAGCCATATCTTAGAAGTGCTTTGGCGGATTGCATTGAAACTTGGTATGAGTATATATGCATAAGAGGATGATGCACGCCAAAAAGCATTGTATACCATCTGTTAAAAACCGTGTTATGGCCCTTTGTATCTTGAAAAATGCTTTTTACTATAGGCACTTTTGTGTCCGGAGCCATACCTTGGAAGTGCTTTGGCGGATTTCATTGAAACTTGGTATGAGTATATTTCCCTCGCCAGAGGCGGAGGGATATTGTTTTTGTGTTGTCCGGCTGTCCGTCCGACTGTCCGTCCGTCACTTTTGTGTACGGAGCCATATCTTGGAAGTGCTTTGGCGTATTTCATTGAAACTTCATATGAGTATATATATGCATGAGAGGATGATTCACGCCAAATGGCATTGTACACCATCTGTTAAAACCAGAGTAATGGCCCTTTGTATCTTGAAAAAATGCTTTTTACTATAGGCACTTTTGTGTCCGGAGCCATATCTTGGAAGTGTTTTGGTGGATTCCGATTTGGACCCTTCATCAAACAAAGCATATGTTGCGGGGGATATCAATTCTACGAATTTGCTTGTTATTTCAGGATATGGATCCAAAAAAGAGACCTTCACTTGTGAGCAGCCCTGCCCAATCAGAGGCAAAGAAAATTTCAAAGAAATATCTCGGAAACCGAATGAGTCCTGGGAAAAAACAGCGAGTGAGAAGGGCTCTGTACAGTCTGACTGTAAGTAAAGATGTGTCGTTGCGGAAAGCTGCGTTGGATAATGATCTGTCTTATTCAATGTTATACAGACGATGGAAAGGAGAAGTTGACATTTTCAAATTAAATGGACCTAGCTCAATTTTTAATGAAGCTGAAGAAGAGAAAATGGCGAGATGGCTTAGTGAGATGGCACAGAGAGGGATGGGCCTTCGAATGGTTGAATTTCTGGACTTTGTGGAAAGTGTTGTAAAAAAAGAGAAGCGAAAAACTCCCTTCAAAGATGGAAGACCCGGCAAAACCTGGTATTACGCATTTATGCGTAGAATTGCCCACATTATTAGTTCACGCATTGAGACACCGTTAGAACTAAAAAGATCTAAACTAACGAAGGAAAAAACGGATTTGTGGTACAACAGTTTTAGAGACTTTCTCATAGATAAGAACTTGATTGATAAACCAAGTAGAATATGGAACGCTGATGAGACAGGATTCAACATGGGAAGCAACAAGTCAAAAGTAATTGGACCTGCGAAAAGATCTGTCTGTACCACACATAACCAGTGGGAAACAGCGCTTGACTGTGATGTTCTGTGGAAGTGCAACAGGTCAAATGATGCCACCCTTTTTGGTTTACCCAGAGCCAAAACCAAGAGGATACAATCCATTAAATGGATCAATAGAAGGGAGTGACATTGCATTCACAAAAAAGGGATGGATGGATGTAGATACCTTTTCAAAATTCATTGACCACTTTGATAAGTTTGCGGGAACTGACCGTCCAGTGGTGTTATTAATGGACAGTGTAAGCAGCCATGTGGATCATTCAGTTTTCATGAAAGCAATAGCCAGGGGCATTGAGCTGTACCGTTTGGTTCCAAATGCAACACACCTGATGCAACCCCTGGATAAGGGAGTATTTGGACCATTAAAGTCAAGATGGCACATGGTATCCAGGAAGTACATGAGAGAAAATCCAGGAAAATGTATTGGCAAAGAGGTTTTCGCGCAGAAATTGACAGAGGCCTACCTTCAGTTCTACAAACCTATTACAGTAATAAACTCATTTAAATCCTCTGGCATATATCCAGTTGATAGCTCTGTCATCACAAGCGAAATGCTGAAACCGGCATTGACCTTCTCCGGTCCAGAATCTGTGGCAGACCAACATGCTGCCACTGAAGACAGTCAAGTTTCAGCAGAAGTGACAAAAGCAAAAGGAGCACTAGAAGTCTTTGAAGAAACACTTTCTACACCGTCTCGTGACCGTTACAGGAAAAGAATACAAGAAGGTTATAATACTGTAGGGCAGTCTCCATGCTTTGATGTTTACCAAAAGATTTATCACAAAGCAAACCCAACATTGGAAACATCAACATCTACCTTAGAAGAACAAAGTTCCCACTTAACTGGATTGGATATATTGGCACATGCAGTTGTAACTGTGACTACTGCTAGTGTAGCAACAAGTCAACCATCACAAATCAACGAAGAAAAATGGACAGAAAATTCAACTGTTGATATGGTTATATCACCAGTTTTGACCGAGTCCCTGAGTTTTCCAAAGGATACTGAGGCTGCAAAGCCAATGAAACAGACAATGTTAAACAGTTTACCAGACAATCTTACATCACCTGAATGTATTAGAAAAATGTCCTTAAAACAGCTTGAAAAAGTCAGAAGCTTCGCCCAAAAAGTACAAAGAGCTAAACTTTCTTTTTTCAAGAAAAAGAATACAAGCACAAAACCAGAAAAAAAGAGGAAACAACCAGAGCCAAATTCAGAAATAGGGAAAAGGCCTATAATCAAAAAGCTAAACACTTCACACCAAAAGGACAAAGTGCCTATGGACAAAAATGACAATGACAGTCCCAACGCATTTTGTAAAGCATGCCATATGACTTGGGAAGAAGACCAAGAACTGGGTCTGGAACGTGTGTGGGTTCAGTGCGACAAGTGTGATGGCTGGGTTCATTCTGAGTGTTTATCATACTCATTGGAAGAAGACGAGCCTTTCTTTTGTCCTGATTGCCTGTAGATAGAAATTTATTTAATCAGGTCTGAATATTATGGTTGATGAATATTTGTATTGTACATGCCACATGAAAGTCGTTCATTAGATGACATTTTAAGCCATCTCAATAACTTTTAAAACTTACTTGGTGTCTTTCGTAAGAATGCTCCCACATGGGGGGATCAAACACGTGTCATTAACATAGTAACAAAAATAAATTACTTGTAACTATTACATGCATTGTTTATTTATTGTATCTTCAGATGTAACCTTGATATTTGGTATGCATGTGTATATGGACAATGCTTTTCCATACGCACACATTTTGACCCCTTTGACCTTGAACTTAAGGTTCGCGTTTAGGTTTCAAAATCTGCATTTAGGTTTAGAAAAAGCGTTTTTCTGGGCATATGTCTAACTATGGAGACAGCTCTTGTTCATTTGTATGTATGTTATCTTCATTTAATCAGTAGTTAGAATTCTTTCATCTTCAGCCCGACATCGAAAAGCCTTCAACATCTGGTAAGATCAGTGCAACAAGCATCCATGAGAACGGGACTAGAGACTGTCACCCTACCCCCAACATTACAACTTTTGACTCAAACAAAATGACACTCAAGAACTCTGTGATAAAAGGTTACCATGTTTTTATGATTAGACCATTTATCACCAGTCCACCAACACAGTTGATTGTTGACCGAGATTATAGTAATAAAAAGGATCCAGATGCATGCTTAGTATGGTTGCCAGCGTTGGAAACATTTCCTATAAGTGTCCATGATACAGTTACGGATGAAAAGCGCCAGCTGAAATTATCAGATATAGCAGGCCTCCCAATAGGACATGTTCCTAAAATATTTTCAAATTTCTTTTCTTTAATCATTAACGAGGGTGGAACCATAACAGCACAGGTAACAGGGGAGCCAGTGCCAAGTTTTCCACCATGGCCAGCCCCAAATGAAGAAGGGGGTGGTGTTGTGTTACCTTGTAATTATGTGATTAATCACTCTGATATCAAGGCTACCTTCAGCAAGCTGTGTTTGTTTCTGGAAAAATCACCCGAAGGTTCAGCTATGGATCTGTCAATTGAAACCACACCAAAGGCATAAATTAAAAGCATGGGTGATTTTTGCTTGCCTACTAGTGTTTATAAAATACAGTTTGTTTCATTGTCATAATAGTATGTCATATGCCCAACCCTGTAACTGTGATAAATTGTATCTGAATTACTAGTATGAGCCTCTTTTTACAAGTTTGTTTTTATTTATTTTTTATTTTGGTGCTCACATGAAACTTAACCAATATATTTAGGGTCATCAGTAAGATTCTATGCCAATTCAAATAAATCTGATCAGTATTTTAGCCAGATGATGTCCCCTTTTGAAGTTGACATGGAACCAAATAGTCTATGGACAGCTCTTGTTTCACACATAAATGTTATTTATTTATTGTTCACTACAATTGGTACCAGAAAGTGCCATTTCTTTCAGGTCTATATGGAACAACTAATTACATGGAACCAAATAGTCCATGTACAGCTCTTGTTTCACACATAAATGTTATTTATTTATTGTTCACTACCATTGGTACCAGACATAATGTCATGTTTCCAAAGTATTTGTCATGAAATATTGGCTAGTTTGATGTTTTCAAATTTGTCATGCAATGTTGTCATGTTTAATGTATGTGTGGGTATCTGCAACAAGAGATAGTGCATACAAATTGGAACAATACTAAGTACTCTTAACACTGTAATATACCAAAAAAAGATATGTGCATGCTTTCTGCTCATGAAACCTTTACCCATCATCAGTGTTATATATCTTAAAATGGCTAAATATTAATTTGACTGGCTTTGTTCATGTTTTAAAGTTATTTGAACAGACATAGTGGCTAGCTTTGTGTATTTGTCATACTATGTTGGGTAGTTTCATGTTTCCAATATTGCATGTCATGCCATTACAGTATTTACTTTTTATGCCCCGAATCCAATAAATTTTGTTTTTGGCCTATGTCTGTCTTTCATTGTATGTGTCCCAAAAATTTAACCTTGCTCATAACTTATGCAATATTGAAGACAGCAACTTCATATTTGACATGCATGTGTATCTCGTAAAGCTGCATATTTTGAGTGGTGAAAAGTCAAGGTCATCCATCGAGGTCAAAGGTTCAATATATGGCTTAAAAGCGCAATAGGAGGCATTGTGTTTCCCAAACACAGCTCTTGTTCTATTTATATTTAAATCCTTCAGAATATGTGCCTTTTCTGTGATTCTGTTAGTTATTTATGTATCACTTATATTGTACCAGTAAAAATTAAGGGTATGTAGTAACCACTACTTTATTGATGTGATTGACTGTGTGATCAATACTGATTTCAATATATGAAGGCTTTTTAGCTAACCTGAGCACAACGTGCTCATGGTGAGCTTTAGGGATCACCTTTTGTCTGTCGTCCGTGCGTCGTTCGTCGTCAACATTTTGCCTTGTAAACACTCTAGAGGCAACATTTCTTGTCCGATCTTCATGAAACTTGGCCAGAATATTTGTCTCAATGATACCTTGACTGAGTTTGAAACTGGGTCATGCTGGGTTAAAAACTGGGTCACTAGGTCAAACAAAAGAAAAACCTTGTAAACTAGGCCGAGTTCCTTTATGGTTGCGGTCTGTTGAAAAACATGGCTTTAAATGGCTTTATAGTGTAACCTTGTTTACACTCTACTAAGAAATTACCAATGTACACGTTGAATGAAATTTATGCATATTATGATATTCATGTTCTCCATGCAGTTATCTGAATATGTATTCTGCCGATAAGATATACAGTTAAATTGCCAAAAAAAATTTTATTTAGTTTTGTTCATTTCATTCAGCTTTGGGTAAAGTATGTTTAAGCCATGATGTATTACCATGTGAATTGCTTATTAATGCCTTTTATGTTCTATGTCTCCAAACTGTTTTGCTGTAGTAATAATATGTGCAGTTCATTGAATACTTATTGTTGAGGTGGCAAATATACTATTCCAAATTTGCTAAGGATCACTTTTTTATTGACACATTATCTTCAATTTTGGATAACTTTAATTTTTGTTATTTTTCATGTTTTGATATTAGAATATGTTTTTGATTTTATTTTTATGTATTGATTATCATTGATGCGTGACGCTGGCTGAATCGACCAAGGGGTAAACTTCAAATTACACATACTATAACAAGTGATCCTTAGCAAATTTCGAATAGTATATTTTGTTTTATTGTTTTGTTTTTTTTCATTGTTTCAGTTCTATATTTAATATAGATCTGCTAACCAATTGTATACATACTTATAGGCTATGACAGTCTAGTCATACTATTTTATTTGTTGTTTGTTTTGTTTGTTTATTTGAATTGATCTCAGGAAATATATGAGTAAAATATTTGAAAGTGAAAGATTTTATGTTTTATATTCCATTACATCTAATGACAAACATAACTTATTTACAATAAAAACAAACACGTTTGTTTAGGTGTCATGACAAACAGGGTTTATTTCTTGAAACACAGACACTTAACACTGGTCCCCCGCCAAAAAAATGCCATAAAGTATGAATTGCAAATAAGTGTTATTATACACAGAACTGAGAAAAATGCAGTATAACCAGTATACTCGTTAATGTCCGGAACCAATGACCATTTCTAACTCAAGTCGTCTGTCTGCTCTCATAAATCTCACTGAAACACTTAAAGCATAATATTAACCTTTAAGCAAGCTGAGCATGAACAAATAACAACGTCATCGCTCTATCCTGCTTGCCTGTCGAATGACAAAACCTACAAATCAGTGCAAGATGAAATTTTGATTTCCACACCACTGAACATGCGAAACCTGTATATTAAGTTTATTCAATAACACAACAATAACAAGACTATTTCCAAGCAATTCATGTCCCCTACCGGCTCCACCATTGTCAGAAATCCCACCATTGTCAGAATTAAAAAAAATTGTTGCCATAGCAACCAGAATTTTTCACAGGAACAAAATTAAATAACGTGCATGATGTCCATATTGCCATCAATCCATGTTTCAAGTCTCGCGAAAAAATATTAAGAACTTTTCTAAGTTATCGCAGGGTCCAGAAAAGTGTGACGGTCTGATAGACGGAGCACAAACCAGTCTCCTCTGGTGAAACTTATGTAGGATAGCGGAATAAAATCAGCTTCCAAAGAGGTATAACACTAGCAAATTGGTATAAATTAGGATGTGTAAACGGCGTTAGTTTCATTAGTGATCCGGAACTCCTGTCTCGTCTGTACATGCACTGCACTGTGTTTTCTCTTGAAAGGACCCGATTGTTTTTGTTGTCTTTATTGTGTATTTTTGTTTTCTTTATTGTTATTCAATTTCTGTGATTTATACATACCAATCAGGTTATGTTACTGATATTTAAATAAAGATGCATGTAAATAAACGATTTTGACAGTTAAAGTTTGTTTTGAGACGACCCCTGTAATGAAAATGCACTTGCTGTGACGTGATTCGCTATTGGAGAATATTAACCGGAAATGGAGAAACTGTACGATCGAGGAAAAACATAAACACACATCTATATTTAGAAACTTCCTGAAAATCAATGTGAGCACAGGATCGAGGTTGAAATCATCTGACAAAATCACTAAATTCGAAATCTTTGTCGGTTGCTGTTTTAAAGTATACATTGATAATTTCATTAGTGATTCGGAACTGACGACCTCACTGTATTGTAATCAAAAAATACTTTAAATGACTGAAAAAAGGTAAAACGTATAGCCTATATCTAAGTTATAAACAATGACATAGTTACGAAAGCAAAGCTTTGGAAATTACCCTTACATATAGGACATATAGCCTCAACTGGGTCGAAAGGGTAGGTACGACGTAATTTGGGTACGAATAGCATTTACTGAGAAAACCTGAATGAATGAATATACCTCATAAATAATTACTGCCTTAACAAAATACAAGTTATATAGCATTGATAACATGTGGAAACTTACATCATGCGGGGCAATTGACCGGTATAAACGTCTTAAGAAAATGCCGAAATAGCAATATCGGCAAACGCCTCGATTTAAAATTCGTAGGTGAACAAACACTGATATATCCAAGGGAAGTAAGCAGCGCAATATTATACGGTTACATATGATCGATATAGCCAGCACACAGGTTTTGTTAAAAATGTATACAAATTGCTAGAATAATTAGTTTGTTTCTCATTGATTGTGTGTTGTTGTTTGACAATACATTTTTAAAAGGATAAAAAACAAAACAAAGAAATGTTCATTTACATAGAAAAACAAATTTTGCTTTCGTGTTCGCTGGGTCGTCTGCACTGAGGAAGGTATAGCGTCCATGATCTTAATTTATGGAAGACATAATTGTAAATATCTTTGATCTTCATCAGTTTTTTTGCCAAAAATTATATACATGTACTTAAATTAGTATTGAATTCAGTATTTATGAAGATGGCTGGTCTTCTGATAAACAAGAAGAAGAACAATCATGCCTTCTTGTATAAATTAATCATGTTAAAATTGCCAGAAACCAGCTTTTTATGGCTTTGTACTTTTAAATAAAATCTACCAATTAATCGCTACTTACAAATAATGTTTGAAATTAGCAGGAAATTATTTTCAGTGCGCAAATATTATGATTTTGCATTAAAGAAGTGCAAGACATATATTGAAGTATAAAGAATAGGCGGTGTGCGGTAAAAATGCCATAGGTAAAAATGCCATAGGTAAAAATGCCAGAGGTAAAGTGGTAAAAATGCCATAGGTAAAAATGCCAGACGTTATATAGTAAAACAGATTTTTGAGCAATATTTTTTAAGGATATTGAGTATTGTACGGAAACATTTTTTTTAGTTGAACATGTTGTTAATGGTTGGGAATTTGAGTTTCTTTGATGAATCGGTCATTCAAGAAAACTTGTTAAATTCATTGTAAAAGGATATTGAGTATTGTACGGAAACATTTTTAAAATTAAACATGTTGTTTGAGAATAATGTGTCAGTAATACATGTATTCTAAAGATTCACATGCTTTTTTTAAGAAATGAAAGATTCAAATGTGTCTTATTTATATTGTATCTGTGTCTTAAATGTGTCTTATTTATATGTGACTACGTGCTTATTTTTTGAAGAAATGAAAGATTCATATGTGTCATATTTGTATTTTATTCATGTCTTAAATGTGTCTTATTTAAGACTACATGCTATACCGCCAGTGCGATGCAATAGATCTTATTTCTTAATCTCCACTTTCACACTTAGCGCTGTCTTTAATTAGGCTACCTCTATTTCAAGGACAGATTACTGAAAACTAAATAAAAAGTACAACGGTGATGTTGATCCATGTTGATGTTGATTCTAGCTCGATCATATTTAAGTAAATAATATTAGTTCGGAATTATACAATTGCGTATGATATGGTTAGAATATATAGACATTTATTAACATTTATTAACTGTACTGATATCCACATCAAATAATGATTTTACCTGTATTATTTGCCATTGAAAGCGTATTTAAAATAATAATGGTAAAAAAAACGGACGCTTGCAATAATTGTCGTTAAATATTTCAAACGGTATAAATATAAGACAATGGTAGAGCGTTTACTATTTATTGAAGTATTTTTAAGGTACACAACAATTTAGAAATAAATGAAATCAGTTATTTTGGCAGTAAATCCAATTTTTCCAGTACAGTAGCCAGGTGCCTGTGTATTGAGCTAATAAGAAAGCGGTTACTAGATTTACCGAAAGCGCGCGCTTTCGGTATCGGTAGATTATTTGTAGTATTTATCGAACTAATTTACAGTTGCGCACTACGGTACGTTTAAACAAGTTATTGGAAGCGTTTGAGATCGCAATACTTGTTAACATCCGTAAAGGATTAATATGATGATACATTATTATTATTTTTTTTTTTCTCAAAAATATTTTTTATTAATTTGCATGTGTATGTGTTTCAGGTGAAAGGAAATGGGCTTCCTGTTACCTATGCACTCCAACCACCCGACTTAAAAGCAGTACATCGAATAGCTAGTTTTTTTCAGTCTTTCAGTTAACGGATTAATTGAGTTGCGTTCTGAGAAAACTGGGCATATTGCATGTTAGTAAAGTGTCATACCAGATTAGCTTGTGCAGTCCGCACAGGCTAATCTGGGACGACACTTTCCGCACATGCAATATGCCCAGTTTTCTCAAAACGCGACTCAATTAATGGATGTCAAAAATTATATAACCGGTTAATTGTTTAAAAACATGTTGCATCCCTCACAGTAGTGATTGTTTAGTAATAAAAAGAGTATTTCTGTTATGAAATGAATAAAATAAATAAACGTGTGTTATTTTATTTGTCGTCACTCTTGTGCACAATAATACAAAGTCAACCATTCACTTGCATTGAATGAGATACTTAACACCTAAAAAAAAACCAGCCCGAGCACACTCTTTCTCAAGCACAAGAACAATTGACACATACAGTGTGTAATGCGCTAAAGAAATTATATTCCACCTTCCACAAGTAATTAGCGCCGTCTTTAATAATCGAGACATATACTTAAAGAGCAGATTACTGAGAACTTAATAAGAAAAAGCCGAATAATTAAAAGCATACGGTTATAGCACATATATATTGTTGTTTCCAAAAGCTCACAATTTGAAGCGGCAATGTGTTTCATTTTGATGTGACATTAAATCTCAAAGGAAACTCAAGATGACACATGTGTATAAGCAGGTTGCTAATACACTTTTTATCATATGGATTACAATAGTCAAATACAAATTAAGGGTATACGGTTTGAAAAGTAGCGCCGTTCACGATTTAACTGAATACGACACCGAAGTTATTTTATGGAAAAAACCCATCTCAAACACAGTGATCATTGATTTTCGACCATTTTATTCAACAAAAAATGTGTTTCCTTCACAGTTTATTTATGGAACGCTTGAAGGCGCTATTATTATTGCGGACGGTTAACAAATTCAGTTATCATGTAGTTATGAACGGCATAAGACACACATTTGTAGCACAGTAGCAGGCTGATGTATTTATTGAACGTGAATAAAATCATGAACTAAAATGTTTTGAAATTATAAATTTGCCCAGAATAACTGCATAACATTATTCATCTAGCGGCCAAGTGCATGAATCTGCGCTCGACCGCTGTTGGGATAGCTTAAATACGATAGTTTAAATCGAATTCATTTAATAAAGTACAAACATTTTATTTCGGAGCAATTGTGTAGTTGTGCTCCCCATTGAGACCGGGAGGTCGCGGGTTCAATTTTTGAGGAGCGTTTGTAAGATATTTGGTGTGGTGGTAGTGCTACATCAAACTGTATGTGAGTAAGAAACGTGTTTCTTGTAAATAAAATCAATTTAAACGGACTTGTCCACGGGTTGTCGTATTTTGGAAACAATCTCACTAAATATAATAGCAACATAAGTTTAGTTGAATACACAATATTGTTGTTCACCGGATTCTAACCCGGTTCCTTTAGAAGCAAAATCTACCTCGCTTCCAAGCAGCCTTTCCAGATTATGTGCAAAGCATAACCGCTCTACTAACACGACGAATTTGCAACTTAGCATTATAAACGGATTATTATTCTACCGATTTCGAATGATGATTATCCGTTAATGAACCAATTTACACGTGTCCGGTTTTTGTTTTTTTCGTAAATCGTTTCGTAAATTTCAATAACAAAACGTTATGTTCCAAGAATAGTAATGAAATGTAAAATGTGCAACTTTAAAAAATCAAATCAGTGACAGTGAGAAACAGATACGCCCGACTACCGCACATCATTTGTCAGGCTTCCTACCACAAAACGAAACCATGAATGATTACTTAGACAATGTCGTAATCTTGTGCAGGCTTCTAACCTCAAAGCAAAACAACGAATGATAAATTAGGCAATGTCGTGCAGGATGCACGTTTTTGTTCAGCAGTTCGTTCTTCCCTGGTGCACTTGAAAATAGCTACGAAATTAAACATTTGTCCATAACAACCTGTTAAAAATAAAATTTGATTAATATGTTTTTGTGGTCTGTCTGTTTACATCTAAACGTTATTACAAAATATTTACCGCGAAACATGTTTTGCAAAGGGTGATGTTGATGCAAAGCGAATTTCTGCATTGTACATCAAGAAAAAAATATATATTGCCATTGAAGCGTGAAGCTTTCTCAGAAGCATGTTACGCGCTCTGTCAATATTGTAAACATCACGTTTATAGTTAGCGACGTAAATGCACTGGCACAAATAAGTAAATGATTGATGCAAAATTACTAAAACTTTAAGTGTGAATTTAAACATTTGTCATTATTTCGAAAGAGCGTTTTATTTTTAATTTGAAGTTTGGTAAACAAGGAGGACGTGGCTTTTCTTAGAAGACTTGACGCGATGCTAGTGTATTTTTGATACTTGCTTTGCAACTGAATATCATTGTTGGGTTATCAAGTGAAAAAAAGGATGCAACTCTCGTTTGGTGATTGGATATCGGTTCTCAGTCACAACAGACAACATTCCTTATGGTTGAATGTTTCTATCTTAACCGAGTGAGGATATTACCAGTGAGGCCCAGTTTGTACGAGAATGGTTAACAGTAATGTTATTCAACTGATCATTTAAATGGTGTTTAAAATACTATTTTCATGTTAAACCGAGTAAAGTGTCAAAACGTTTTTAATCATTCTAATATAACTCTCGATATACAGTGGAAATCTTCCAAATTTTCTATTATATATATAATGCACCTTCATTGGAAGGCGCACTTCAAATAAATTTCATTTTAACAGAAAAAATGTGAAGTTGTCAAACCACAGATAAAAACCGTTGGTTTTACAAGTGGACGTACCTGTATCACGGTCAAAAATTACTTACAGGTTAATTACTTAATTGAGATATAAAATATTCCCACACTTAAATAGGAAACAATCGACAATTAAACGAAGTGTGAACAAGTTTGCATGTACATTTTTATTTTTTTGTTTGCATTACTCAATATTTGCAGTTATAAGTTGATTGCAGATATTATCTGTTCAGGTTAAGAACAGTACACTGTCCAAGTCTTAATATATGTATCAGGCACACATTTCAGCCATTTACATAATATTCAATATCGGTTGTAAATAATATCATATAAAACAATCAAGGTATATAAGTTTTAATATTTTAAAAAAGTATTCAAACTGTGATCTATGAAATGAAAAATGTTAAAAATTATTTAGTTAGATTATTTAGATAAGTTATTTAAGAAAAGATGTGAACATATTTCAGGTGGTCACATTCTATAAAAAAATTAAGTTGGAGACACAAAACATTAAGAGATTGTGTCAAAAGAATTAAATAACCCTCCGTTGCCAAGATCACGAGACATCATCGATGTTATCAGCTCACTTTGTGCGTGCGCCACTTTTTGTGGATAGGAGGCATGTGGAGTTCTTAAGGAACTCGGACCCAGGATTGTAATAGCTTGCGAACTTTGATTATTTATGGCCCTCATAAAACTGTATGTCTTCCCGAATTATCCGTCATACAAGATATATAGATAACAATCTGAACTTTAATGTTTGATAAACAGGTACAATACTCGATGCGAATAAACAAAATTAAAGAATTAAAGTCGAATCTCGTTGGCTTGTAATCAATTCGCTCGAATTTCCGATTGACTCAAAGTCTCCTCGAAGTACCATTTGCTTTTTTTGTAATACATACAATTTTTTTGGTCGTTTTTCTAGGATTCGCAAGGGTCATATTTTCTGATGGCTCGAAGCGCTTCCGTAGTCCCGGTTACAATTTGTACACTACATTTTGTTATTTTATTTTATTTCAGTCTCATCCATTTACATTTACAACATAGTATATACAAGATATAAAAACACATATATTACAACAACTGTAAATGGCCATTCAAATTTGAATTATAAGAGACAATAAAAATCCAATATAATACAATGAACACATTTATGGTAAAACATAGTGCATGTATTCTGTGAGTGAATGAGTGAGTATCATTGTGTAAATAAGAGTGGTAAGAGTGGGATTAAGGTAGGTGATATAAATACGAGTGAGTGAGTGAGTGAGTGAGTGAGTGAGTGAGTGAGTGAGTGAGTGAGTGAGTGAGTGAGTGAGTGAGTGAGTGAGTGAGTGAGTGAGTGAGTGAGTGAGTGAGTGAGTGAGTGAGTGAGTGAGTGAGTGAGTGAGTGAGTGAGTGAGTGAGTGAGTGTAGATGTGTGGCTGTTGAGTATAAGTTAGTAATGGCAGTAGAGGGTTTATTGAGCTATAATAAATTAAAGTCTTGTTTGTTTGGATCGAAGTCGCTTCGAGTCTTTTGAAGTTTAAATCGTTTAGACGAGCTTGGTTAATGTCACGCGATAATTGATTGTACAGTCGTTATAGTACTATATAATGGACAGAACAGAACATATCTTTGACATAGACTCTTGGTATACAAGGATGTGATTTCGAAGAAACAGTATCTTAACAATTTGTGCAAAACCGCTACGTTACAATTTCATGCGCTTTAATTAATTCATGAATACCACACAAACAGTGTTCTTGATAAACTGAATAGAACGATTAACGATAAGCTTGTTATGCTTAAGTCAAATAAATATTCTGTTCTGTTCTGTTCTTGATAAACTAGCGAATAAATATCGTTGTTTAATCTTTCTGTGGTGAGTTCATGTTGTTATTTGGTCACTGTTATTTTTAATATGTTAATTTGCCTTTGATAACTGTTTTTTATTAGTGGCCTTTAATATTTGTCAATTAAATAATAATTAATATCAAATATATTTTACTAAAAATGGAAATAAGTTTACAGGGTCGCGTTATATAAATTCGGATTTTTCATATAATTGGGAACGTAATTGTTAAAATAATCGGACACAGTAATGTTTATATCATACTTGATTATTTGTATCAAAGCTGAGTTGTTGTGTTTTTGCAATTGTACTCAAACAAAAAAACGAGTTGAGAATTGTAACTTGAGAGAAATAAACACTATCCGTAAAAAAATAATCTTAAGCAAATTGTACCAAAATTGTCAATAAATTGGTAATTAATCAGAGAAATCCAATTCATTAGCATTTTTTACCAATTCATTTAACGAATAAGCAATAAACTGGTTTCTTCAGTGAAAGCCCTAACCCTATATGTTGTCAACTCATTATATAGTCCCGATTTCTGTACACTTTATTTGAGAAAGAAAATACATTGAGTACTCTTTATTGCCAATCCATTGTAACAGAAAAAAGTTTAGTACGATTTATGGCCAATTCACTATATATAAAAAGACAAGCACTTTTTATTGCCAATTCATTATAGATAAAAAAATAGAGCATTATTTATTGCCAATTCATTATAAATCAGGGGCGTAGATAACCTCCCAACATTGGTGGGGGGGGGGGGGGCGGTCCAGTTTCTGTACTGGGAACATAAAGAGGTTCGTTTGACATTCGTCCACATGAAAATACACAACAACCAATACAATATGACATAATTAGTAAATAATGTATCCACATTTCGAGCATGCGAGGAACCGTATGCTGCGTAGGATTTGCAGCAGCTGCTTCCGTTTGTCGGCCTTCTCCTTAGCGTGCCCCGCTGACAGCATCTCTCCCACGTCACGCGTCGTGGCGGGAAGCGTCACCGGTCGCTCGACCGCCTCCTTGTGGCACTCGCTTTCGTCGTGCTTCCGGAACTTCTCGGTACCCGCTTTCCAGTTGAAGAAGAATTGACCTGGTATTTCTGAAAATTGTTAATAGTGCGTAAATTTACGAAGTAAGGTTTTCCTGAGAATATATGAATTGATGAAGTAATTCAGAAAAAAAATAGTAGTGCGTAAATTTACGAAGTATGGTTTTGTTAAGGATATATGAATTGACAAAGTATTTCTGAAAAGTTTTACAAGTTCGTAAATTTACGAAGTATGGTATTATTAAGAATATGAATTTACCAATTATGTCTGAAAAGTTTTAATAGTGCGTAAATTTACGAAGTATGGTTTTATGTAGAAGAATATGAATTTACCAAGTATTTCTGAAAATGTTAAATAGTGCGTAAATTTACGAAGTATGTTTTTGTTAAGAATCTATGAATTCACCAAATACTGAAATTTTTTAATAGTGCGTAAATTTACGAAGTATGTTTTGTTAAGAATCTATGAATTCACCAAGTATTTCTGAAAGTTTTTAATAGTGCGTAAATTTACGAAGTATGTTTTTGTTCAGAATCTTGAATTTACCAAGTATTTCTGAAAGTTTTTAATAGTGCGTAAATTTACGAAGTATGGTTTTGTTAAGAATCTATGACTGTTTTTTTTTTAATAGTGCGTAAATTTACGAAGTATTTTTTGGTTAAGAATCTATGAATTTACAAAGTATTTCTGAAAATATATAATAGTGCGTAAATTTACGAAGTATGGTTTTGTTAAGAAAATATGAATTGACCTCATATTTCGGAAAATTGTTAATAGTGCGTAAATTTACGAAGTAAGATTTGGTTGAGAATATATGAATTGATGAAGTATTTCTGAAAAGTTTTACTAGTTCGTAAATTTACGAAGTATGGTATTGCTAAGAATATGAATTTACCAATAATGTCTGAAAATTTTTTATAGTGCGTAAATTTACGAAGTATGGTTTTATTTATGAATTTACCAATGAAAATGTTAAATAGTGCGTAAATTTACGAAGTATGGTTTTGTTAAAAGTCTAGTTTTGGTAAGAATCTATGAATTCACCAAGTATTTCTGAGCATTTTTAATAGTGCGTGAATTTACGAATAATGGTTTTGTTAATCATATATTTCTTTAAAAAAAAGAAGTTCATAAATTTATGCCACATGGTGACAAGCAATGAAAAAAACTACTGATTTTTCTCCCTTAAAATGTTCGTAAATTTACGAATAATTTTTTAGTTGATGTCAAATGTGTTCTTTTTGCATTAAAAATGTTCGTAAATTTACGCACTTTTTTAGTAAATATACAAGTTTGATAATTCCTGTTCATGCATTTTGATTCAAGGTTAAATTTGTATGCAATAAAAGTGAGAAAAAAACACCTGTTTTTCTTCATTTTGCAACGAAAAAAGGGAATATCAAAGGATATTCCCTCATAGAATTCCGATGCGTTCTAGGATAGTCTCCATTACACAATCATGTTAATTGACACCGAAGACATAACAGAAATCATACCTTTCGTTCCTGGAATTTAAATAGGACCTATAAAACATAAGATGTGTTAACAGTCTTTCATAATTTAGTGTCAAATTTTAAAATAATTTGGACGAAATGTAATCGAATTCTTACCTTTATAATAACACGACTTTTTAACGAAGATTCATTAGGTGAAATATATCTTAATTTGTTTTCATCAATTATGATTATTTCCGGTCGCTTTTTGTGGGTTATTATTATTTATCACTTTTCTTTTATTGACAAACATATCCGAACAGTGTATATTGTATAAAATAAGATCAAGTATTGTTCGAAAATTAAGAAAGTGTATAATAATATATTCATATATTTATAATTGGTGATAGCTCTGTAATTTTTAACAGCACAACTTTTTTTACAACAGTAAGGAAAATATGATATGATAAAAAGAATATAAGGTAAGTGTTTTGTGTACTAAGTGAATTTCTCCGACTCGTCTCAGGAAAGCTTACACGTGTAGTACATAAAGAATCTTACCTTACATTCTCTATGTTCTTACATATTTTATGTATTTTATATACCTTTACTGTTTGTACAGTCAGCTACTTCACCAGCACTTAGATGAACGACTTCTGCATCTACAAAGAAGGAAAGCAGTATTTAGAACATTTATAATGTTTTTCAATTTAAGTGTCATCTTTTTCCATATTTTACCAATCGCTCTATGATACAGTTAACATATGTTCGAGAAAATATTAATAAAAAGCTGTGTGTGGAATGTATCAGTTTCATTTTTCTTATTAAATAAATAACACGCAAATTATATATCTTGCATACATGTTTAACTTTCCTTTTTTACTACAGTGCAAGCACAAATATTCAACCGACCGTAACACCATATTCATAGTTTCAATAAGAATGTTTTAAACCTCTGTTAAGGATTCGGCTGGTTTCGAGCATATCTCGTGTAAAACCCTGTCGCCGTTACACAACACGTGATGATGGGCCATTCCAATATTATCGTTTTTTAATGTAATTTCAAGTCTTTATGTTCTATTTTATTTTTCATATTTGAGAATAAACCATATACGAATAAAGTTACGCATAAAAGCACTGATTGGTATAAAGGAAGAAAATATACATAGAAACTAAATATCCTTTCAGATTTTGAATGATTTTACTTGTGAATGTGATGTCTAATGTTTTACACGCGAGGTTAAACGGCACTTGAGTGTGATTATATTCCTCTTATTTATATAGCGTTTTGGTCATATGTTTAGATATTTTTCGAAAAAAAAATACCAGATCGTTTCCGCTTCCTTATGGCCAGCACTGTTAACACCGAGATGATGGCCAATCCTGTACTCACGCAGGCGATAATCGTAATGAGATTGTTGACAGCTATGGAACCAGTCTTTGCTGATCCTTAAGTTGCATAGTGGATTGCACAATAATTGTTAAAATTATAATCGGAAAAACATCCGTAAGTTTGAAAAAAATAATGTTCAAATAGATCACTAGAAGATACGATACGATCGTCTTTTATTAAATGATGCTTAATTACCGATTGGGAAATGACACAAATAAAACATATTGTTTCAAATTCGCGAAATACAAAGCACCGTTCAATAGAGCTGGTTAATATAACATTGTTGACACTTAACAAACATTTAAAACTCCTTTGTTTAATCATTACTATGTAAAAAAAATCGTCTTCAGCTATTTAACCCTTTGTTTATCGATTTGAAATTACCACGTTGGAGAAACTGAGCAATCAATTTCATTTCCGGACATCCGTTGCTAGAAACCATTAAATCAAACTAAAGTAAATGGTTTTTAACATCGCGATTCGAGTACCGCGAAGGACATTTCAGTTATAACTAATTTACGGCAAAAACAACTCCAGATACTGCATATGAACAAATAACCTTAACATTTATGAAATTACTGGTAGATTTTCAGAACTTACAAGCGTAAAATTTAAACCAAATTTATTTAAGGTGTAACCAAATAATAACATGTAAATAAGAATGCGTTTAACCTTCAAACAAGCATGTTAAAATAAAGCCCAACTACGTCCTTTGACAATAAATAACTATTTAACACAATCTATTTTATCTGTGAATGCGTTCAAAATTATCACTATAATTAAAGTAGATACCTTCAGTGCGAAAATAAACCGTTGAGGACGGATCAGCATACCCTTCTTTGTTGTAGGCGATAATAGTTAGTTTGTAATCCGTTCCAGGTTCTAATCGACTAACAGTATAATTCTGTCTACTGTCTGCTATCCCATTCGTGGTGTCATTTAATAGCATGTCAATGTCTAAACAATAATTAACAATCTGAAAGTATGCTGGAATACTTTATTTGGTGTTGTTAATGTATTTTAAATATGCACAATACGATAAATTAAATTATTTTTAAAATAATAATAATAACAATTCAGCATACCCGTCTCCTTTCTAGAAGTTTCTATATGTATTTTGAAAAACTGTTTTTTATTGTAATTAAATCCAGGTCTAAAGTCCAACGTTACTGAAGTATCGGTTATATTGAAGACTTCAATGTCAGATGCTGCATCTGGTGGCCCTGAAATGTTATTAAAAACGGTTGGTAATTGCTTACCAAAATTAGGATAAAAAACTTATGCTTTCACTTACAACGCCCAAACGTAAAAATATGAAGTTCCTAAACATTTCTCATCTCACACGTGTTAGTTTCCACTTTGATATGAATGTTTAGTGACACAAAGAAAACTTAAAAATATTCAGATAGCGCTTTTTCTTTAGTTCCTTTATAGCTAATGGTTAATTCAGAGAATATGATCAAATTTTTAAAACATGATCACAAATTCAACAACTGATTTAGCACATACGATTGAATCATGCAAAAATGATCTGTATTTATTATTCGAATCCCTTACAGACATAAACAGGAAATTCGTGCAAAACTATAAGGGACTTGAGATTAATGTTTTGATCAATTCTTGATATTTAATGTGTAAACCACACATGCGAAGGAAATATCATTAATTGACGGAAAAATATAACACCTTGTTATTACATTATAACATTGCGTATTAAATGTATATAATTATTATTAAAAAACAAATTTTATATAACCCATAATCAATTTGTGTTATTTCATATAGATTAATAAATCATTTATATTATAATATCGACGCCTTAAAAAACAAACACAAATGAAATAAGTGTTAAAGGGACTTGTCCAAAATTTGTTGAAATGATATTTTCCCAACTTTGTGTAACAGATTTAGAAAAGCAAAGAACCTTTTACAACATTAGGCGAAATAAGTCATACTTAAAATACAGTTTCGTTGATCAATAATTATTATTTGAAATTGATAAAATTATAAAGCGTTACAAACGAGAAACGATTGAAATACAATGTAGTTGTATTTTATATTCGTGAAATTGTGTTACAAAATGTTGATCATATATTTCAAATATTAGGTGGCCTTATATATGTCAGTGGGAAAGGCCGATTGGTTCCATGGTATCTTTTTACGCCAAAGGGGACACACTTTTTCATTATTAAATTATATTTTATTATAATTATTGAATTCTACAGATCCTATGTTAAAATCTAGAATGTTCAATCATTTAAAGGATTCAAACAATGTCCCTTCAAATAAAACGATTAACCCTATTATTTTAATATAGCTGCAGATATTTACGAACAGAGCTAATCTTAGGTTCCCATTGACAAGGTATTTTTATCTAAGTGAATGTTGGCTTACCATACGCAGCGATGAAGTAGTTATATGTGCTTGTGCCTGCTGTGTTGGTCATTATCAGTTTGTAATATCCAAAGTCTTTTAACTGCATGGACTCAATTGTGACCTCGCTCGAATAATTCTGATTATAGCTTTTCAGTCTCTGGCCGAAGTGATACCACTCATACATTGGGGATGGATACCCAGTGGCGTGCATCTTAAGAGAGATCCTTTCATACAAGCGACTTTCTAATATAAGATTAACGTTTTGGTTCGGGTCTTCTTGAGGTACGCCTAAAATATAGAAAACGAATGCGGTAACCCACTTATTACGGAGAAATAAAGAAATTCACACAGAAACAATTAAATCAACAGTTAGCAATTTTGGGATAAAGGTGTATGCGAAGAAAGTAGATCTTATTTAAAAGATATTCAACATTCAATTCACGTAGCCAACAGGAAAAAACACTTTTGGAAGTAGTTTTTAAATCAATATAACGTTTTTCAAAACAACTAATCCACAACCAAATAAAACAAGAAATTGCAAATCATTCCAACGCATACCATACGAATAAAAGACTAAGAAATCGGAAGGTGCAGAAATCCCATCAGCATTTTCGGAGATGATGGTCAGATTGTAGGGAGACTCTGATTTCCAGATGGTAATCATAAAGCTCAAACCATCATCGCCATGACCGCTAGTATGGTCTGTCCATTTGCGAAATACTGTTAGATGAAAAACGTTTGTTAAGCATGTCGATCATAAATACATTCAATGAATATATTCACACTTTGAAAATAAAATAAAAATCTTGAACTAAGATATATATTGCATAACTGTGTATTCCTCATCATTGAAGCTATACTAACGAGATTAACTAATCTTTATAATAAGTAAACTTTATGACTGGACTTGACATGACGTACGGCTGATAGAGGCGATGACGTTTTAAAAACCGCCGCCATTTCGATACGCGCCTCAGTTGAGAGAATTCCTAGCAAGATAAACGTAATCACGCCAAATTACATGATATAACTGTAAACAACAAAGAAGAAAGACCATCATACACACTAAATGTTTTTATAACTTATATCAATTGCATTTTATCGGCGTTGTTATTTTTTTGTTTTCTCTTATAAAAGCTGTTCAAAACGTGTCTGAACCTCTCACGGTTTTGTAAACATATATTTTATGTTTTGTCGTGATGTGGTCTTCTATTTTTCGCACTGCTATATTGATTTAATGCTTCTTGCTGCCATTGAGGTAAAGATTACTATTTCTTCAAGATGAGTTTTCATATAATTAATACTATGTTGAAGTTAACATATTTGATGTATAGGCTTTCATGTGTCCTTATTCTTCTATAATTTCCAGGGCCGTCCTTCTTTATCCTTCTTTATCTCTGTCGGTTTTGAACTTTCTTAATTTTTGTTCAAACATAACTGCCAATTTTCAGAAAAAGTGTACGTTATAGAGGTCTTTAGATAACTGCCATAATAACATTAATGTCATATTCCCAACATGAAAAAAGAAAAAAATGTTTATGACACCCTTGCAAATGAGTTTTGACAGGGGGTGTATTGGGGTCACTCGGTCGGTAAGAAGATTTTTTAGGTTTGTTGGTGTGTTCATATTAAATGAAATTGTGTAACGTAACGACTTTTTGGGGGCATCATTGTATACATAAAACAATTCAATTTTAGAACATTACTAGTATATCGTTTATCCAAACAGTCATAATTATATACTAGTATATGGAATACTTGAATATTGGTAATTATTAATAGATGTTTAATTATGAAGAATATAATTGTATAAATAAAATAATAGGATTTTGATTAAACTATTTCGTAAAACATTAAACAGAAAACGCAAATATGCAAACCTTAATGCGCATATGTTCTTGTGTTTCAGACCAACAATTTGACATGTAACAGATGCCAAAATGATAAGTACGGTGTACGTAATAGATGCCAAAATGATAAGCTAAAAGAGTGCAAATATGCATACCTTAATGCGCATATGTTATTGCGTTTCAGACCAACAATGTGAGTTGTATGTTCAAACAAACATTCCCCTTAAGGCTGTTATACGTAACAGATGCCAAAATGATGAGTATACATTATAGATGCCAAAATTATTAGTTATCAAAGTGCAATTTCGGATTTTGCCTCGGATTATACGCTAATCAACCACCAAAACACCCTTGTCAAACATGTCAAACGTGATAATGTTATCTGGGGCATTTCCTACCACTTGATTTAATCGGTAAATTAACCGATCAGCCAATCAACAATGAGCACTTGCGGAGGGAGGCCTTAATTTGATCGTGTCATTACGAACATTGGAAAGCGTTTTTGTTTAAGATTAATCAGCAAAAAGTAATCGCAATGAAAACTTATTAGACTTTTGCACGCTATTGTGTTCCACTGACTAGGCAACAATAAAATCTGGTCTTGATTATTAACATATCAAAAATATTATACGGATATCATTTTAAGACGTATGGAATTACCCTTGTAAATAAAGAAGCTATATGGTCCCCATAGTCGACTACTCACAATTCTGTCATGAAGTTTTCAAACGCGCATATTGTGAAAATATTTATACCTTCACTTCACTTATAAGTCTGTGTTTTGTTGTAGTCATATCCAGTTTTCCAGCTGAGCATGGCATCTGAAGTGGTCACTCCATAAACAGTAAAATTACTCGGCGGATCAGGTGGCCCTGATAAATATGATATCATGCTTGTAACACCAGAACCATTTTAAAAAATAATAATATTTCATGATATATTAATGTGATCGACCAGTAAAATCAAATCCAAGTAAAATATATGAAAGTTGTATGTGTGTGCTATGTGACGTCGTCGACGCGCAACGCTTTAAGTATACATCATGCATGAGAAAGGTACAGAATCCATAAAAAAAAACTCTTATGAAAACTAGAGGATGAGAATAAGTAAGATTATGATACGATTGACCAAGTCTAAACCATGGTTTTCCGAATAAAATTATAATAAAGCTGATCAGTAGAACGATTATGGTCTGCTTTATATTAAGTTTATCAAATTGGTTTACGAGGAGACAATAATTTTAAAAATAAACTTCGACTTTATTTTTATTCGGAAATAACACTGTTGGGGCATTTATGGTTAAACACCAACAAGCCACTTCTAAAACAACAATTCCTCATGAAAATAGTTTTGCTTCTGTGAGAGGTATCGTTTTATTCCATTGTTATAGTGATTTTACTAACTATAAGCGGACGGACGAAAAGTTGAGCAGAATGGCAGTCCAATTGCGATAATCCCCTTCAATGTTTAGGGTGAAATAATAACACAGCCTCTCTCGTTTGAATTAATATTAGGTATCGTCGATGAGTTGCATGAGTGCTTTTTCACCGCTGAGACGGTCCTGTCTTTGCGTTATATCGTCACATTTTTGCGGCGTTAAAATGCCATACAATTAAAGCTGTGGCATTGTCTAATCACTGCCTACTAAAGTGTTATAACAGAAGTTGCGATTGTATGATTACCTACCGTCAGCCAATAAGGTAAAATAAGTTCGATAGATCCCAGCGTTGTTTTCAATTTCAAGCTCGTATACACCAAAGTCCTTGAATGAGGAAACATAAACCGTTTTTGCTGTGTAAGATCCATTTCTTGTGTCCGTGTAATAAGACGAATCTCCGTGTGTCCACGTGTACAGTGGTTGAGGACAGCCAAGTATGTGGGCCTCAAACTTTGCAATCTGACCTATCCGACGGCTCATCGTACGTACACCAGGGAATTGTGGATCTGCCCTTGGAGGCCCTATAAAATGTATATGACGTTTTATAATAAGGTAGTTTCTTTTCAAAGTTAAACCAATTAAGTATTATATACGTAAAAATGTCATATAGTGCAAAAGATAGACTACTAAGGATAGTATTAATTTCTGTATGTTTTGCATCTTGTTCAATATCGTGTCTACCTAAATGGACATACACATGGACATCATAAATGAACGTCAAACTAGACTAGGAGAATGCACCAAGTTATTGCCCATTGCGTGTTTCACTAATGAGTCACGTCTTGGGTAAGCAAATATAGCCCATTAATTGTTGTATAATTTCAGGTAAATGACAGGCTAACGTCCATATACGTCCATTGCATACGTCATATGACGTCGTTACCTTAAGCACACATTCCCGTCGGAAATTGCACACGTAACCGTTGAGTGTTTCAATGTCTATTAATATATTTACTTCAGTAGGAAAGTCAGTACACGTTAGACAACCGACCAGATTGATCACGATTACTTGTTGTCGCAGGGCCGTTATGCCGCCGCATAAATCTTGATAATCAGAATATTTTACGGACATTGATCAAGTTTTATTTGATCTTGTACATTACGAACATTGGAAAGCGCTTGTGTTAGAATTTAATTAGCAAACATAAATAGCATTGAAAAAAATTGTATTTGACTTGTGTACGTTTTTTTTTGTTCCGCCAACTATTCGACAAGAGGAAGCATATTTAGAAAGATAGAGAAAATACATAGTTAAATGATCGTTTAAGTTTGCAATCGCTAAAAGAATGTGATAGAGTCGGTGAGAACGCAAATTGTAGCGATTTAAAATTCAAAATGACTTGTAAACTTATTTAAGGATATTAAAAAAATGTCCATAAATGTATTTTTTATACAAAACTGCAATATTTTAGATAGCTGAAAATTATTATCAAAGCAAGACAAAGTTGAATAATAAGTTCGCCATTCTGTGAGATTCGAAAAGTTTACCATTTAAGGAAAATATAACGCAATATTACTGCACCACGCAGGACGCGTTTTTAAAACTGTTCGACATACACGTTTTTTCTTTAAACATTAACGATGCAAATTGTTACAAATCTTTATTTTGTTACCGACTATGATTGATTATTTCCCATAAACGTTTATTTAATAAGGATTTTAGTCATGTGTGTTATATTGCGTGTTTGAATGTAATGCATACATTGTTTTTTGACTCTTTAATATTTATATAAAGAAAAAGTTATTTTGCCAACATTTTGTGAACAACTTTCTGTGCGGACATCTTTGGATGTTAAAGCCTGCATAGTCACTAATTGTCAGTAAAAATCTACACCATTAGAAATAACACCCAAATAAATGGTACTTTACTATACAGTTGAGTTGATATGGAATTATGACGAATGGAATCATCACAGCATTTCGTGTTTTTGAAAAAGATGCCTTAATTTAAATTAACAAAGACAAAACAATGCGTTTTGGAATCATTTTTAAATAACAGGGTTTTAGTTAAGTTTATTTGATAATGCAGTAGGCAATAAGCCCATGAGTATACATAAAATGTCACATACAAGATACATACAAACAAAGTCACAGGTCATTCAAATTATAAACATCAAAAATAAATCGGCACATTGTAAAACAAAGTATCGAGTATTTTAGAGAAGACAATATACATCGAGAGGCTGTGCATACATATATACCAACAATCCTACCCTAATCGTAATATGTATTATAAGTATATCTTATTTCCCATGCTTTAAAAATAAACATAGCTAAATTTTTAACAATATTACTATTTTGAGAGGTCAATAAACCTATAAACTTTAACATATTTGGTCGAACGTAATAACATAGTTTTAAATAAGCTTTTCTTACATCAGTATATAATGTACAATCCATAACAAAGTTGTTTTCTTACATTAAAATCCCCGTTCGCGAAGATATATATATATATATATATATATATATATATATATATATATATATATATATATATATATATATATATATATATATCGTAAAAAACTATGTCATTTCTAGCCATTTTAATGCATGTTGGAGTCTTATTGATTAAAGTTAATATACTCAATACGATTTGTAAAGCAAAATTGCTTAGTATACCTTAGAAAAAAACGCATTTCCCGGGTCCCTATTGCAACGTAAAGACAAAATCAACAAACAAAAAATATAATCGCAGCCTTAATTCAAAAATCCCAGCAATCAATTGTATCTTCATACTATATTAATTGATGTGCGTTGGTTCGTATCTTGCAGCACTTGTAACATAATCCATGTAACAAAATTAATAATAATAACAAATACATATAATAATGATACTAATAACAAAATATAACACATCAATAACATAATAATGCATATATACAATAAACTGCGGTAATACAAATTCATAAACATTCGTTTGTGGTGCCCTAAATGTACGTCTTCGTGAATTTTTGAACTTGCTTGAATGATAACCGATGGGCTTATGTTTAAAAGACACGCACACACATGTGATTCTTAGTAAATAATAGAATGGGGCTTAGTCCTGTGAGATCAAACAATCTGGTTATATTGGAATAGCTTCGGTATATGTTTGGTTGATGGTACGCTAAAAGCGCCTCTGTTTTTTTAAATTATTGTGATTAAACGATTGCCAATAGGCTTATGATGATCAACGTTGGCTATAAATAAACAAATATCAGGTTGTTGGTAAATAAGCAGTTCCAGTGCCTCTACTAAAACCGGGACTTAATCCCAAAAAGAAAAACAAGGTGGTTTATATATACCATGGTATATGGTTGGTTGGTGGTGCACTAAAATGTGTTTTATGTATTTTCAAAATTATGGTGTTGAAACGATCGCCCAAATTGGCTTATGGTGAAAAGCTCGGTGATCACTTTTGGCTTTAAGTAAATATTAAATAAATATCAAGTTCTATGTAGGTAACGCCGTTCCCGGGTCTCTACTGGAACCGGAACTTAATTTCGGAAGAATACTGTGGTGGTTTTATATAATGGTACATGTTTGGTTGGTGGTGCACTAAAATGTGCTTATGTATTTTCAAAATTATGGTGTTGAAACGATTGCCCAGATTGGCTTATGGTGAAAAGCTCGGTGATCACTTTTGGCTATAAGTAAATATTAAATAAATATCAAGTTCTTGGTAAATAACGCCGTTCCCGGGTCTCTACCGGAACCGGGACTTAATCCCGGAAGAACTTTGTGGTGGTTATATATAATGGTACATGGTTGGTTGATGGTGCACAAAATGTGCTTATTCATTTTCAAAATTATGGTGTTGAAACGATCGCCCAAATTGGCTTATGGTGAAAAGTCCGATGATCACTTTGGGCTATAAGTAAATATTAAATAAAATATAAATATGAAGAAGTTCTTGGTAGAAAACGCCGTTTCCCGGGTCTTTAACCGCGACTTAATCCCGGAAGAACTTTGTGGTGGTTATATATAATCGTACATGGTTGGTAAATGAAGCGATAAATGGGCTTCTATATTTCCGAAATTACGGAGAATACAGGTTTGCCAGTTGCCTTATGGTAAAATGCCCGTTGATCATCTTTGTCTGTAAATAAATTAATATCCGATTCTTGGAAGATACGCAATTCCAGCTTTCAAGTTGTGGTAAAACGATCGCCATTTGGCTTATGGTGAAAAAGATTGTGATAAATTTAATGTATTAAACAAATCAATAGATTATTCATAAATCTCTACTGAACTGGGACTTGCTCCCGGAAGAATAAAGGTCGTTACTTAATGCTATATAGTTGGCTAGCAGTGCCGTGTTGTTAACATATACTTGTTCATCAAATATTTAAAAAGGGGTGTATAGTAACCAAACGGTCTACGTTGGAAAGCCCGACTTAAAATGTTTATTTTTATCGATTGATGTACACGTTACTTGAAAAAACACGTACATACAACCGTAACATATATATGACTTACTGTTCCGTTATGTTTCATAACTTAAGTTGCCGTGGTATTTACTTGTAACATTTAAAAGCTATATTACGTGTCATTTTGTTGTAAGGTTTTAAATTAACGGCCGAGTTCCTGGTGGTCTGAACCTGTATATTAATCGGGTATTAAAATGTCACGTAAGGAACGTATGAATAATCGGATAATCGATGATATGGGATGCCTATCATAGGGCAGTAGACGTGGCAGACGGTTCTGATCTAGGCTTGCAATATTTAGGGATCAACATCACGTGGGGTTTTAAAAGACGGAATGCGCCTGGAACACAAAGAATAATCCTATAATTCGCAATTGCCCTTTAATCAACATATTAACATGCTGTACTTTTGACCACCACGTACGGTCATAACGAAATCGAACCCCGATCAGTGTTGCACATTTCCCATGATTATCGATAAATGGTGGTCTATCTACAATAGCTTTTATCTGACGCGATCCAAGTTTACTCCTTAATCTTTCCGCGCATAAACTGGCGCTATGCTGATAGCAAACATAAGTAAATAAATAAATAAGAAAACAAATAAAGAATTCCTGAAAAGCGTTACTATTCCTAGATGCGGAAGGTTGCTATATCAAATACCATGCAATTGTTGAATCACTTGTTGAACACTGTCCGGAGCAATCTAGCCTTTTATTTGAGCAAAGTTTCGTTTTTCCAAACCCGAGTTTAATTCATCGTTATTGCTTGTCAAGGCTGGCGTGTGTTTGTGGCCGCTGTGTTGCGGAAAGCCCACTTCCTGCGGCCGTGGTCCTTTTTGGCATAGTTTCCACGAACACACTTCCCGATTGTCACGGGGGATAGACATTATGTACTTAAATTTACCGCCGTTCTCGGGGGAACCTGTATAATACAATTGATCCAGCCTTGACATTATTATGCCAAACCTTTAAGATAATAAATTGCGTAGTTAAACTGTTTGGCGTTTGTCGTTGAATAATAATGTTTATTCGCTCAAGAATAAACTGTCTTATTCGACGTAAACGTTATTTTCCTAAGGGATCGCCGAAACCCGAACCCCAATTTTATAACCCATCCTACCCAGTCTACTCTAACACATAGACTCGTCCACTAAGTATAAAACCACTGCCCATGCAAATTGTCGTTCTTTTACTAGCTCCTCGCATCACAGGGTAGGTCGCGCTCTGGTTTACAAGTTTACATTTACCACCCACCCTCTCACTTAATTTTTTATTGTGACACGATGCTTGCCAGATTTTTGTTATATTCCAGTGTTGTCGAGAATTACGAGCTCCATTAGAAACCCACATCGTCATGGCTGGGACTTATAACAGCGTACGGCACACCGTCAGTCTGTCCAATGGTCTACTTAGTTCGACCCCCGACGACAGGTCTCTGCGTAATTGACTGTACCAGTGTTATTGACTGTACCAGTGTTAGCGAATTTGCTAGACTTTGATCAGTAATCTTTTGTTAATATTGGTTGTTTTCGGTAACAGTTTTCCAGAGTTATTTTACATTCAGTGAAGTTTTATCTCTGGCTTTTACTCTGGCCTTGAAAACACCATTTTAGGATAACAATTAGAAGTGCTGTATAGGCATAGTTTCCACGAACACACTTCCCGCTTTTCACGGGGGATAGACATTATGTACTTAAATTTCCCGCCGTTCTCGGGGGACCTGTATAATACAATTGATCCCAGCCTTGACAGTATTATTCCAAGCCTTTAAGATAATAAATTGCGAAATTAAACTGTTTGGCGTTTGTCGTTGAATAATGCCATATAAATACCAAATGATGTGAACAAAAAGTTTGCTCGGCTGAATGCGTTCAGTTCAACGCTACTTCCATGAATTTCCTAGAAATACATGTATGTTGTCATGTTTCCTTTGTCGTTTTGGATGCTGTATAAAAGAAATCACTCAAGTATAGCGACTCTCGTGATTATATCAGTACTCATCTGAACTCAAAGCATGCATTATTGTTCATTAATTGCAACACACTAAAATAGCGTTTTTCATGCATCATAACTTTGCCATTGACATTGATATTTAGATTCGAACAATATGACAGACGGACAGTTCAAAAACTGTAAGCCTCCGGAAACACTGCGAATATAAACAGATGCATTAATACAATTAAATTTGTTGTAAGTAAATCAGGAATTTCTGGCGAAAATCCACGAGCATTATAACATATACACACTATACAGACAAAAGCGAAAAAAATTATGTTGATTTCATCCAAAGTAACAATAACGTATCTTTTTGCACTGTATTACGAATTAATTAACTTTATTTATGATAGTTCGCTAAAATGAAAGATATATTTACGTTATTATTTTTCGGCTTATGGGAATCATTCATGATGCTAGTCATAGTTGAACAAAGTTCATGCTTGATCTTTATTTGACCCTTGTCGATCGCAGCTTGGGTTAGATGGGCCAAATAACCGTCTATGACCTGGAAAGTTATGCCATGATTATCTTTATTGTTTATCTTTAAAGAGGATAGTCAGTAATGTGTTATAATATTGATAAAAACACCATATACAGTACTTGCAGAGTAATGTTATTAAAACCCTGGTACCAATATAGTCTTTACAGCATAAAAAATAGGGGCACTGCATAACGGCTGCGACGCTCGGCTGCGGTTGCAGTTTTGAATAAAAGAAAGCTTGTCAGATTTTTTTAAAGATGTAACAGTGACCTTGATCTTTGACCTGGTAATCCAAAAATGGGTGTGGCATGTAGAACGCATCAAGATGCAGCTACATATGAAGTTTCAAAGTTGAAGGTTAAATCACTTTGATTTTAGAGCTTATGTTCAAATCCTTAACAAAATGTTAAGGTTTTAGCACGACGCGGACGGCGGACGACACGACGAGCTGGCTATGACAATACCTCGGGTTTGCTCCGAAAACAGCCGAGCTAAAAACCACTCTCATGGCATTTTTGCAAGTACAAACATACTTCCTTTTGAAGTACGGGACTCATTTTCGTTATCGCTATGAACATGCCCGATCATAATATGTGGTAAGCCTCTTATTCACAAATATATTAAATGGTACAACCAAACTACCTGATATATCAGCCATTCACCAATATCCAACGATCGAATGTCATTGTATGTTATGTTTACGTTATGGACCTTTCCCGCTATGTAGTCAGTGCCATCTGGCAAAGCCCATATTTTTTTCTACCGCGTTCTTGGCTGCATAAATACAGCATCGGCGTTTGTCAAAACATTGACCTTATATTTGTAATAATTTATTGATTTTACATTTTGAAACAATTTCGAAATACAACAGTCGCTCTCGAGACTTATTCTAGATTGAAGCAACCTCGAAGAGAGAGAGGGAGAAAAAAAGAGAGAGAGGTTAAGGATACGGAAAATGTAAGGACATTAAATGAAAGTACCTTTCTGAAAGTCGATATCAAAGTTAAATTCATTTTCAATCTTAAAGTTATCATCCCATTTCACTTTTTTGCCTGTTCTGTCCCGTTCACATTTTCCTGGCTCTGAAACAAATAAATGAAAGCATTATCAATAACGGAAAAGTATGTAGTTTCAATTCACAGTTCATTTTGAGGCGTTTTTTTTTAAGCCTGATCGCATTTTCCAAACTTGTTAAACAACGACTTTATTTCACCCTTTTCTGCGTGTCAAATCAATAACGGCAGACTAAGAATGAATGTTGTGTCGTTTTAGCTTTAATGTTAACATATTGGAATATTTGTTATTGCTTTAATTGCGTGTCTTGCTTACCAAATCAATACCAAACTAATAAGCTTACATACTTAAGTTCCGGAAATTATATGGCCATTACGCGGGGTACTCGAAAAATAATGCGACCTGAACCATGACTCCTTTACTTCAAGATCAAATGGAATATACCATACATCAGAATAAGTGGCAGAATTTCAGCTCAGCGAGTCGATAGTTCATATACTGCATTATTTTACTTGATTTTGGTATAGTTAAGTTAATGGAGTCCTTGGATTTTTGTTTACATTAAAACACTGGCTCTTTTCTGTGTAATTTTTAGGTACTTTTTTTTCTGACAATTTTAGAGACGCATAAGTATTATAGCAGCTTCTTAAATTTAATAAGTAAGACGTTCGTCAAATTAAATTAAAAAGATGTTTATATGATCATATATAGTAGGCTTATATTGAACTCATAAGCAATACCGTTCTATGTGATTTCAGTCGCCGGGCTTTTCTTTCCTCTAGTACTCAAAGACAGTTTCGCTCGCTTACCTCTCTTTTTAGCTGTAAAAATAATTAAAGAATTCTTTAAAAGTTAAGAAATATATTTGAAATTGTGTGTTAAAGATTGTATGAAGATATTTTTACAGCTGTTAAAAGTACGTGAATCCCGAAGGGTTTCTCGTTATAACATTCCTGGTGTTTTTCAGACAACCATGCAAAACAAAAATATCAAATATATGCGTAATATTTACATTTAAAATAAATGGAACTTACAAATGGTTTAAGTTCAATTTTATGTAAACAGCTATTTTATTTAATTATTGGCGCAATTTTTCTAACTTCATAAACAGTCACAGAAATATAAATACCTTTTACAAATGTTATCATAATGTATTTTGGTTACTAACATGATCTGAGTGCAATTCGTGTATCAATAATACGCAACAATTCATAGCTCTGCCCTGGGGTCTCATATTTTTCATCAAAGAACAAAACATATTTTGATTCAATAGTTTAACATAGACTAGTACACAGGAAAGTCAAATGTTATAATTTGAAAATACATAACATAAGACAGAGCAGAATACCTCGGCACATTACCTACTTCATTTAAACTGGTGTATGCGTCTTCTGAATTTTAATCCTGTAATGTTTTCTTCCTTTAATTCAAAACATTCGATAGGTGAAAATTAGCTCTTGATTATATTTTACCTTTCGGAGCATACCTGGTATAGCATATTCGGACGGGTTCTCCTTTGAACTTTCATCATCGACAAACGGCGTTTCTGAAATGAATTTGGAAAATATTCATGTTTCATCGAGAAAACTGTATATATAAACGTACAATATAATGAAAATTTGAGCACCTACCACAGGAATTGCTTACTCAGTCGCTATATCGAATAATATAATAATTTAACTTTTGCTGTAGTGCATATTTGTTCAATACAGAAATAGATTTGTGTTTGAGGAGTGACTTCTGACATTTGATAAGCCCGCATATGTAAAGAGACGGTAACACTAATTTTGTTAAAATATGCATAAAAGAGCAAATCTTTGTTCTACATGATCGTACCTGTCTTGGCGACACCCTGTTTGCGTCTTTTGCGCTTCGGAAGTTCAGTCTTACAAGTCCTCTTACTTTCAGTTTTCTCCAACAAAAGTCCACCACTCTTTGGACATGCTTCTGTCATCTGTTCCACTACGCTACTCAATGTTTCTCTTACACCCTCAATACATTCTTTTGATTGGATCAGGAAACTGAGATTGTGAATTGTTCTTAGCAGTTCTCGAACTTTTTTTGAACTTGCCTCTATTCCTGTTAATAGCGAAGAGGATGGAGGTTCGCAGTGTAGCTTAATATCAGTTTTTTCTACCTCTCCTAGTCCTTCCATGGAGATTTCTTCATTTAGGAAACACGGAAGAGTGTTATCAGATTTGTTGAAGAGGTCACCGTCCAGGTTGAAAATAGGGTTTACAGTGTAGAGATCGTACAGCGAAGAAAAAGACACTTCATCAAAATGACGAAATATTGCTGCAAAATGCTTACAGGGCATATGGGTCTTCCGGAAGGGTCTGCACTCACATGATGGCATTGTCGCTTCCGTTCCGAGACAAATCGGGTATACTTTCGCACCTGATCTGACAATGAATGATATCTCTTCCAGATGCGTGATATAATCAGCTGTGATTGATAACGCTTTAGTCTCAACCTCCTTCATATGCTGCACCAGCTGAAATGGTTTATGCTGAAGGGAGACAGGCACGTGCTCAACTGTTTTCCTCCATCCACGAGACATTTTAATGTTTGCTGTGATGGTACCTTAAAAGTAAAGGTTTTACAACTAATTTATAAGCAAATTATGTTTTTGAACAAACGCTTATACGTGTTATTTGCTAAACTAACCAAAACTAGATGGAGTAACAAAGCAATTCGTCATTATACTAAGAAAAATTTCGTTTATATGCACAGCAACACCACAAATATTGTCAAATTTACAAAATTTATGTTAACTTAAAATCCCATGGGCGTTATAATAATGTGGCGGGACAAGTTCCTTTTGCCGCAAATTCGGTCCTTCAGAAAACATTGGACGATATGGTGTATTTCAAAAAGTCCATATAATAACGTTTTGATGTATGAACGTTTAACGGTGCTAAAATTCACTTCCAACTAACTTTAGACTTTGAAGTATATGCTGTTTTAAGGTCGCTTAGGTCGATATTCGCAATTTTCGGTAAATGCGAAATCATAAAAATAAAGATATCTTTTAAATACTGGGGATACATATGTAGAAGTATTTTGAACAGGTATGTAACACGGTATACCTTAACAACAATATAGTTTCTCACGTGACGTATTATACCCAAAATAGTTCAAATAAGAAATTCCCTTCGACCATCATTTTTTGAACAAGCCGCAAAATGTTATCTTTCTCCTTATCATAACAATAGTCAATGCATAGTATTATATTGTTTACATATAAAACATGCTCTTAATGTTGTAATATGTTCATGACAACAGTCAAGACATGGCATTCCATTGTTAACATATTGAACATGCTCTGCCTGTTGTTATATGTTCATAACAACAGTCTACTGTAGGCATGGTACGCTATTATCAACTAATACAACATGCTCTGCCTGTTGTTAAACGTTCATGAGAACAGGCAATGCAAAATATTATCTTGGCAACATATAGAACATGCTTTTCCTGTTGTTACATGTTTATAACAACAGCAAAGGCATGGTAATCTATCATCAACATATAGAACATGCTCCGCCTGTTGTTATGCGTTCATAACAATAGTCGATGCATAGTTTTATATTGTTTACATATAGAACATGCTCTTAATGTTGTAATATGTTCATGACAACAGTCAAGACATGACATTCCATTGTTAACATATTGAACATGCTATGCCTGTTGTTATATGTTCATTACAACAGACTAGGCATGGTACGCTATTATCAACTTATACAACATGCTCTGCCTGTTGTTATATGTTCATGACAACACGGTAAAGGCACGGTTTCCTATTGTCAACATATAAAACATGCTCCGCTCGTTGTTATGCGTTCATATCAACAGGCCATGCATTGTATTATATTATTAACATATAGAAAATTCTCTTACTGTTGTTATATATTCATGACAGCAGTCAAGGCAGGGTATTCTATTGCTGCCATATAGACCATGCTACGCCTGTTGTTATATGTTCATTACAACAGTCAAGACATGGTATTCCATTGTTAATATATAGAACATGCTCTGCCTGTTGTTATATGTTCATTATAACAGTCCTAGGCATGGTACGCTATTATCAACTTATACAACATGCTCTGCCTGTTGATATATGGTCATGACAACACGGGTAAAGGCACGGTTTCCTATTGTCAACATATAAAACATGCTCTGCCTGTTGTTAAACGTTCATGAGAACAGGCAAAGCAGAATATTATTTTGTCAACATATAGAACATGCTTTTCCTGTTGTTACATGTTTATTACAACAGCAAAGGCATGGTAATCTATCATCAACATATGGAACATGCTCCGCCTGTTGTTATGCGGTCATAACAATAGTCAATGCATAGTTTTATATTGTTTACATATAGAACATGCTCTTAATGTTGTAATATGTTCATGGCAACAGTCAAGACATGGTATTCCATTGTTAACATATAGAACATGCTCTGCCTGTTGTTATATGTTCATAACAACTATCTAGGCATGGAAAGCTATTATCAACTTATACAACATGCTCTGCCTGTTGTTATATGTTCATGACAACGGTAAAGGCACGGTTTCCTATTGTCAACATATAAAACATGCTCCGCCTGTTGTTATGCGTTCATAACAACAGGCCATGCACAGTATTATATTGTTTACATGTAGAACATTCTCTTACTGTTGTTATATATTCATGACAGCGTTCAAGGCAGGGTATTCTATTGCTGCCATATAGACCATGCTACGCCTGTTGTTATATGTTCATTACAACAGTCAAGACATGGTATTCCATTGTTAACATATACAACATGCTCTGCCTGTTGTTATATGTTTATAACAACAGTCTGGGCATGGTACGCTATTATCAACTTATACAACATGCTCTGCCTGTTGTTATATGTTTATTACAACAGTCTATGCATGGTACGCTATTATCAACTTATACAACATACTCTACCTGTTGTTATATGTTCATGACAACGGTAAAGGCACGGTTTCCTATTGTCAACATATAAAACATGCTCCGCCTGTTGTTATGCGTTCATAACAACAGGCCATGCATAGTATTATATTGTTTACATACAGAACATTATCTTATTGTTGTTATATATTCATGACAGCAGTCAAGGCAGGGTATTTTATTGCTGCCATATAGACCATGCTACGCCTGTTGTTATATGTTCATTACAACAGTCAAGACAGGGTATTCCATTGTTAACATATAGAACATGCTTTGCCTGTTGTTATATGTTCATTACAACAGTCCTGGGCATGGTACGCTATTATCAACTTATACAACATGCTCTGCTTGTTGTTATATGCGCATGACAACACGGTAAATGCAACGGTTTTCTATTGTCAACATATAAAACATGCTCTGCCTGTTGTTAAACGTTCATTAGAACAGGCAAGGCAGAATATTTATTGTCAACATATAACATGGTTTTCCTGTTGTTACATGTTTATTACAACAGCCAAGGCATGGTAATTTATCATCAACATATGGGACATTCTCCGCCTGTTGTTATGCGTTCATAACAACAGACAATGCAGAGTATTCTATGGTAATCATATAAAACATGATTTTAATGTTGTAATATGTTTATGACAACTGTCAAGGCAGGATATTTTATTGTTGCCATATAGACCATACCACGCCTGTGATATATGTTCATGACAACAGTCAATACATGGTATTCTATTGTCATCATATAGAACCTGCTCTGCATGTTGTTATACGCTCATAACAACAGCAAAGGCGTGGTTTTTTTATTATCAACATATAGCATTAATAAATAATCCTCTACCTGCTAGTTGACGTTGATGACATCAGTTCATGTAGATGGTATTCTATTCTCAAAGCACAGACAATGATATTTCTGTTGTTATTTCGCTCATAACAACATTCGAAGAATCATACTAAGTACACTGAAATCAATTTCTCTATAATTTTAACCAGTCACATTCTAGATAATAATTTTTTATTTTAGAATGAACGAAAACTGATGGTGGCAAGTATAATAGAGGTACTGGTAATTCTTGATAGCGAGAAGGATCTCGAAGTTTTTAAACATTTTCCTTTATGATAGCAATATGTTCTACTAAATAATCACACACATGTTATCAAGTCATGTTGATGTATCTTATGTTGTTTTTTTTGGATAGTAACATAGTGTGAAAATCTGGCGACGTTTGCTAAATTGACATAAATGTTACGACGTCGCCGGGGCCATGTTCATTTTGGTTATGCGAATTGGATGCTTAGTTTTTCATGATTAAGTTCAGTCACAATTATTTTAAAAGGCACCATTGTCATTGCACCAATCTACGATTTAATAGTGTTACAAGTTACTTAATGGCATTAATTTGCTTAAAACATCTGTTCAAAACTGATTCCCGCAATACTACTTGTACGTTTGTTTAATTTCAGCGTTTTTTGATCATTTTTAAATGTTAAATACACTTAAAATTACCTTTTAACTACCAGATATAGTTATATCATAATATGCAGTTATCAACATGCATCATACATTTATAATTACCTGAGAAATCAAAATTCCCCCAAATTCTTCGATGGACCGCACTTGTACAAACGATGTGCATGTTCATATTCAAACTCATTAGTTATATCTTCACAGTCGCTTAAAGATAGACAACTTCGAAAAAACTGTTTCTTTCCATATGAAAAGTTTATTGCACGCTGTTTCCCATCGCGCGAAAATGCAACCGAAAACCATGTGCATTTCACACAGCTAAAAATAAACCAGGCTATACTTGACCGCTTTATTTATAAACATAAATTTCCAGAATCTATTTAAAGTACCTCGTTGACGCATGCGCATAACATTACCATGCCTCGCCCGTTGTAGTTGTCCGCCTCCCTCGAAAAGACGACACAAGAATAGTCGCTTATTTTAAACATCGTATAGAGAAAAAAAGTTGTGTGCACTACGAATGGGAAGAGTACACCCGCTTTAATTATAAGCGTCTTGAATTGGAGATCAGGAATGGACTGCAGCGACAAATTTGATCGAAGAAAAACTCTTCATCGAATAGTTTGGAGACGCCATTTTGGAGATGTGTATGAAATTGACATTTTGATGATGGTGTCAATATTGACATAAGTGTGTTAAATCGTTTGTTTAAATAGTTGAGGATTGGCAAACAGTTATCATTTGTCTTGACTTTCTGTGCAACACTTGCGAGTGCAATGACTATATCGATATTTAAGATTTATTGCCCCATTGATTGCGTCATTTATCTTCTGTAGTGCGGGCTGTGGTGATTTTAAAAAATTAACGTTTTTGTGATTTATGACTTTAAACTAGAATAAAATATGTACGTTCTTGGTATCAAATGTGTTTTGTTGTTGAACTTGATTCATGTTGATAGAAATTGTTGACTTTATTGCATATCCCACGTTACTCCAAACATTGACGGATATAAGAACTTCCTATTGTCCATGATATAAAAAAAATATTAGGCAACGTATATCAGGCAGATATCAATGCGCTGGTATGATAAAATGTTTAATAGGAGATGCTTTGTTGTTAACTACTATGTCAGTATCCCACAGACGTTGAGCCCCAACATGTATGATGCATTGGCTGCTAACGTCCAAAGAGCACACGTTTGGTCCTGCATTTCCGGGTGGCATTGTCTGTATCTTTGGATGTAAGAAAAACTAAACCTGCAATTGTCATCATTTGCTTCTTGACATTTGTTAAAAAAATCGAAACATTGCAAAGAAAGCAGGATCCCCACGTGACGATTCAACACTGGCGGTGGGATGACTTCGACCACAAGCTCCGTGTTATTAAGCATTGCGTTCTTTTGTCCAGGATTTGTCCCCAGATACGGGACCATTTAATTGGTGGCGCACGCTGACAGTAATTTAGAAGAACTATATGGTGGAGGGCATATCTTTATTTACGGAACAATGAATAATCTGAATAGTCTGAATACTGTGAATTTTAGAGTGTCTTATACCTCTGTACAACGAATCGTACGGCGATGCTCCGCTAAGAGTTTGGGAAACCCCGTCCGACGGAGCGTGTCCTCGGAAAAACAATATTGTTCCCTTGACTTTCTATTACGCGTACAGCTGTACACGGACAGCGGGTTGGGATACACACACGTTTCCTGCTCTTGATGTAACAGGGATCGGTGGACATAGAGATCTCATTATACGAAGAAGAAAAAACCGATAACTCTTTGGATATTCCGCTGTTAAGAACACTTTACAGATTCAAGCTAATCGATGTCGTATTATTTCATGTGATTCAATAAACCCACAAAGATCATAAATTAAATCTTAACTAAATATTTTTAATAATTAAGCATCATAAGTATATAAATGTTGTCTCCTAAGTTTCCGTTCAAGTACAGAATAGTTCAAGACTTATTTTGTTTCATTATTGTGCCACAACCGTTTTTTATCTCGCGCATTTTGGTGTGCGTGTAATGCTCGCTCCTTATGGTGACGTTTTATATCGCGCTTCTGGTGTGCGTGTAATGCTGCTCCTTATGGTGACTTTTTATCTCGCGCATTATGGTGGTGTGCGTGTAATGTCGCTTCTTATGGTGACTTTTTATCTCGCGCATTATGATGTGCGTGTAATGCTCGCTCCTTATGGTGATTTGTATATCGCGCATTATGGTGTGCGCGTGTAATGCTCGCTCCTTATGCTCCTTATGGTGACTTTTATCTCGCGCATTTTGGTGTGCGTGTAATGCTCGCTCCTTATACAACCGATTGTTATCTCGCGCATTATGGTGTGGGTGTTTGTAATGCTCGCTCCTTATACAAACGATTGTTATCTCGCGCATTATGGTGTGCGTTGTAATGCTCGCTCCTTATACAACCGATTGTTATCTCGCGCATTATGGTGTGCGTGTAATGTTCGCTCCTTTTACAACCGATTGTTATCTCGCGCATTATGGTGTGCGTGTTATACTCGCTCCATTATACCACCGATTGTTATCTCACGCATAATGTGTGGGTGTAATGCTCGCTCCTTATACAAACCGATTGTTATCTTACGCATTATGGTGTGTGTGTAATGCTCGCTCCTTATACAACCAATTGTTATCTCACGCATAATGGTGTGTGTCTACTGCTCGCTCCTTATACAACCGATTGTTATCTCACGCATTATGGTGTGTGTGTAATGCTCGCTCCTTATACAACCGATTGTTATCTCACGCATTATGGTGTGTGTGTGTAATGCTCGCTCCTTATACAACGATTGTTATCTCACGCATATATGGTGTGTGTGTAATGCTCGCTCTTTATACAACCGATTGCTATTTCACGCATATGGTGTTCGTGCAATGCTTGTCGCTCCTTATACAACCGATTGTATCTCGCGCTTTAGGGTGGTGTGCGTGTAATGCTCGCTCCTTATAACAACCGATTGTTATCTCGCGCATTATGGTGTGCG